>NC_141535.1:226425000-226495000 GCF_021556685.1 Rattus norvegicus | reverse complement strand
TATTAATTTACAGAACGGTACTGATGCTCAAAGGGCAAACTTCTCACAAAAGGGCCAAAAGTAAGTTGATAGCACAAAGGAAGGAGCTCTTGCATTACCCAACTGATAGGTTTCTGATAAAAAGTCTCTTCAGGCTTTTTAGTGGGGTTTTAAGTGTAGTATGTTGTCTCCCTTTTGCTTTGGTGACAAGCAAATGACTTCTGCACGAGAGTGGTTGCTTTAAAAGGGAGGCCTCCATCCAATGCGTGTTCTCTTCTTTCCAGTCTATCCACAACTAACTTTGTGAATGAAAATGAAGTGCTGAGGTGATAGGGTAGGAGACAAGTGCAGTGAATGAATTTTAAATGATACAAAAGTTGCATTATGGATTTATTTAGGTGTAATTTGTTTGACAGCCACTAGTTATGCACGTATTTGCAAGCCAATCACACCCTATGAGACAATAAAATAACAACCTACTTGAAGACTTTGTTAAATACAGTTCATACAATGTAAGCAAGCGATTAAGAGAAAATACTTGGAAAATGGCAAGTTGACAGCTAATTGGGGTTAATTTCTGTCCTCTATCTTAATAAATTATCATCATTATAATGCTATTCAGATTTTGTTTGGTACTCAAAATGTGGCATTCTATCAGTAATAAAACTAGTAGTGAAAAAAGCTGCCAGTTTTAAACACAAGGTGCAGTGCACAAAATGCATCCTTTTTTTGAGAAATGTGCTTTGAAATTCAAATAGTTTTAAATGATAAAAACAAGTGAGCCCACCACAAATATTGGCCAGAGGGTTTCACAGCTACCCTTTCTGTCTTCAACTCTGTCATGTGGAAAGACACTTGACAAACTCGGACACTATAGTCAATTTGCTTACCAAGAAACAAGGTAATTAGCAGAGTAGAGAATCAGCCCAGACTCTTTGTTTCTAAATATCTAATTTAGAAGTCACTTGTCAGGATGAAATATGAAAACACTTTGAAGAAAATTAAAGATTAATTCCGTAAATGAAAGAATAGCTAATTTCAATTTTCCAATGTTTTTGTTTTTTGGGTTTTTTTGTTTGTTTGTTTGTTTGTTTTTGAGACAATGTCTCCTATAACCCAGACTGGTCTCAAACTTACTACATAGCTGAAAATGATCTTTGAACTCTAATACTCCTGCCTCTACCTCTCAAGTGCTGGAATTTTGGCCCTGTGCTATCATTCTGGTTGCTACTGGGTCTCAAACCTAGGCCATATGCTAGGTAAACACTTTATCAATTGACCTATAACCCCAGTCCACCTTTTCTTAATAGTTCCAAATTTTTCTCAGCCCAGATCTTTTGTTACCGCAGCAAATATGGAGAAAATTTATAACTTTGTAGTGTGTGCATCTCTCTGTGGAAGCACTAAGATTTCTAATTCTAGTACAGTAGTTCTCAACCTTCCTAGTGCTACAACTCTTTTATTACAGTTCCTTATGTTGTGGTGGCCCCACCCCAACACACACACACACACACACACACACACACACACACACCATAAAATTATTTTGTTGCTACTTTATAACTGTAATATTACTATGGTTATGAATTGTAATGCAAATATTTTTGGAGATACAGGTTTGCCAAAGGGGTCACAACCCACAGGTTGAGAACCACTGCTCTAAAGGACAGTACATCTAGTTTACTTGCCTGCTTTTCCCTTCTACTGAGTGAAGAGAGTATCAACTAATAGCACCTTCAGGAAGAAGACCCACAGTGACGTGGAGCCTGACTAAAGGGCAAAGGGCCTGGAAGCAGGAAGGGATCATGATAGGAAATTAGAGTCTAAACAAGGTCATGAATGTCGCTATATAGGGGAAGAGACACACAAAGTCAAAATATTTATCTCTAATGGGTCAAGACTATATGTATGCACACAGACAGAACGTTAGAGTGCAAAGATGATTCAGGAAGCCTCCTTCTCAGTGTGCTTTGCCAGAGCCTGGTATCCAGGCAAAACAATGGCTTGGTGTAGCTGGTATTCTGCAAAGCCGGAACAAGTTTACCTTTAGGAATCTTGGTTATAGGTTAAAATGAAAGGAAAGCTGTGCTCTAAAGGAAATACTAAGGATTACAGTGAAGCATTACAAGAGCAAAGCCTTGTAGTCAGTCACCAGCGGGGGGTGGGGATTGGGGACAGGGAGGGAGGGAAGAAAGGTTGCGGTGAAGAAATATGGGAGCTCTTATATCTGTGAATGGTTGTAAGCAAATAATTAACAGGGCAGGTAACCCTTGAGCTTAAAGAACAGGTAAAACTTTGACAGAAAGACAAGACATGAACAGACATTGTAAGAAGTGTTAACTAAAGATTCCCCAGAGCCTTAATGGACCAAGAACTGCAAGAGCTTTCTTGTCTGCAGATCCTGGAAAATAGAAAATCAGACAATAGGGGGATCCTCCAACTTCCACTGCATGGAAAATGCCATTCTACACCAAATCATTTCTTCTGGTTGGAGAGAGAGAGAGAGAGAGAGAGAGAGAGAGAGAGAGAGAGAGAGAGAGAGAGAGTTTTTACATTAGATGCAGTGATATGCACCTGGAATCCTAGCACGTGAGAGTAGAGGCAGGAGGATCAGAAGTTCAAAGCCAGCCTGTCTATATATACACACTATTTCTTAATATCAAGAATCAGTCCCTTGTTAAAAATATATCACAGTTAAAATTCTCAAATAAGGCACTGTAATGACTGCACGTTATTGGGGCACGTCAAGTCACCCACCAGTTCCAGAGACAACACACACAGGCATCAGATTTCTGCATGGCCTCTCTGAACTTAATTCTTGATTTATAAAACAGATTAACATACTATCTGCCCATATTTTATCACTGGATAACTGAAAACCAGATGTGATAAGTTATGAAAAGATCCTTACCAGCTACATGACTAAGTGCAGGCCATCTCCTAAACTAAAGTAATAGCATAATGGGACTGGCGTGACCGATGGAGCAGACTCGAAATGAGAAGGAACCGCCAGGGCTATCTCAGCACAAAGGCAGCTTTGTACCTAACAAAATTCTTGAGGGTTTTCCCGGGAAATGATTGCATCAGAGATAGACAGAGCCAGAGATAATGCCAAGTCTAATCTGGTCCTTTCATCAGCAAGGAAAGGAGAGTTCATGAGAGTGAAGTGACTTGGTGAAGTAAGACATTTTGGCTGGAAAACGAGCCCAAGCCAGTCTTCTCCATTTTACCACTCCCACAAGAAAAACGCCATGCTCTAAAGACAATATTGGTTGAGCATCCCTTACTGGAGAACGTTTAACATCAGACATGTTTGATATTTTAGATTGATTTAGATTTTGAAGTATTTATGTAGACTGACTAAAATTTCTAAATTTAAACACAAAATTTAACTATAAATAAAATATAAAATGACCCTAAAACACAGGTCATTTTTTACACAATCTTCTGAGTTTTGTGCATGGTATGAATTGGCATGGCATAGGATTTCCCACTAAAAGTGTCATACTGGTTGGTGTTCAAGTTATTTTAGGTTTTGGTAAAGCTTACCTTTCAGTTTGTCTGATAGTCATTCATACCCTTGTGATAAAATCATAAATCCCTTTGATTAAATAAATGAAATGGAATACTAATTGACCTGTACCATCCCTAGCTTTTCTCCATTTTTTCTTTCATGCTTTACAATAAACCAATATCTTTTGTTCAATTTGCTCAGTGTTATCCCATAGTTTCTGAGCTTTATCTATACATTATCTTAAGATATTCTTATAATGTGTGCAAAATATGTACATGCATGGTAAAAAGATTGGATGAATTAATGAAAAATAAGGAAACATGCTGCAAGTAATATTAACGACTGTGTGAACCTGTGAGTGTCCTTGCACTTCCGGGGATAAAGGTCAAGGGAAATGTGTGGCAAGTTGTATACAATGTCGCACTGATGTAAATAAAGATCTAGGGGACTGGCCACCGAGTTGTGGACAATGTTGCAGTTATAAAGGGCTAGGGAAATGTGTACCAAGTTTTATACAATGTTGCAGTTAGAGTGTTAAATGTTTGGGAAATGTGTACCAAGTTTTATACAATGTTGCACTTATGTTGTTCAAGATCTAAGGGACTATGTAGCAAGTTGTACACAATGTTGCAGTTATAGTGCTAAAGGGCTAAGGGAACATGTAGCAAGTTGTATCCAATGTTGTCCCACTATGGAGTTAGCTTGAGGATAGGAGATTTGAGAAGCAGGAATTGCCTCTTTCTCTTTTCTTCTTTTTCTTTAAATACTCCTGCAGTAGTTCCCCTACTGTATGAAAAGATAAATGTTGCTCAGTAGTGGAGTTGCCTGCTTAGCATGCACAAGGCCTCAGGTTCAACCCCCAGTACAGAAGGGTCAGCAGATATGTCTCACTCTTGTAATTAAAAAATAAAGTGTTAGTAAGGTGACGGGAGAGTTAAGAATCAATGTGTCCATGTGTGTCCACAATGTGTCCATGTGTGTCCACAGTTCTCTGAGTGACAAACAGGAAGTCCTCGGGCTGTGCAGCTGGCATTCTTCCTTACTACAGAAAGTTGACAAAAATAACAAAGATTTGTTTTATTCTTTTGAAAAAAAAAGTACCTAAAAGTATCCAACTCCTTTCATCCTGTGAGTCCTGATTAGCCCCAGATCTTTGATGGAGAATGGGATAAGCTGAACAGTGAGTAAGAATAATAATTTTCCACAGAAGGTCTTAGCTCTTCAGGATCAGGTCCAAAAAGTTGGTCGGAGTCGAGTTTCTGAGAAATGCAAACACATGAGAGTGGTTTAAGTTGTTATTTTTAAGATAAGAAAATACATACACTGCTTATGCTCAGTCATAGACAACTTTATAGAATGAAATGCTGAAGAAGACTAATTCTACTTCAAAGGGGAAAAAACCTGGTTTATTATGAGCCAATGATTAGCAATGGTCCAAAAAAAACCAGACTCAAGTTATCCTAGATGACATGTTCTTCCATAGAAAAGGGTATATGAACTTTTATATTCACATAACAAGCTATTATAAATAAGGAGAGTCAATCAGGTAAGTAGGGTACATCAAAGAATGGAAATCTTTTCTATAGCATTCAGAAATTCTCTGGTGTTATTACCTTTAAGGCTGGAGGGCTGCTAAGGTTTGAGACAGTCATGAGAACCTTAGGTCACATGCAGAGGTTTGAAAGTAAATGACTGTTGGCAGAACTAAGATAGGTCTAGGTAATTGGGGCTCTCGGCCTCCAGCAATCCATTTCTCCAATTACAACATTCTTACTCAACCAAGATTAGTCTGGAACAGCTTCATTCAACACAGGTAAGGCCCAGTCAGAGACCTTTAGCTCCTCAGTCCCTCCTGTTGGCCAGGCACTGTGTACATGCAGAAGCAAAACAGTCAATGTTCCAGGAAACTGGAAAGGCCCATCCTTAAGATCTGAGGAGAAGAGGATGGGTGAAAGCGAAGGATCTTCAGGGCAAGGAAATAGCTATCATTAAGATCATTACAGAAGGAGCCTCTGGGTCATATTAGTACTTAGCTGTCATTTACCTCTCTATTTTCCTTTCTGGGTTCTGGGCATCTGATGTAACACTTAGTGCAACACATAATAGGGGTGTGGTACCTCAAGTTATAATAATTCAGAGCATAGTGTGGTCTACAGATGAAAACAGTAGCAGAGGGAAGCAGGCATCCTCACCAGGCAAACATTCCTCCACCTGTGAGCCTCCCTACCCTTCGGTTGGACTCACCATTTGTCTTCCCACCGTAACTACATCCTCTGTATTTTATAGAATATTTGCTTGCTTATATTTGTACTAGTATCCAAAACAATTGCCTTCAGATTTTATTTTTAACTTTGGCAGACTTGACTTTATGGCCCTAACTTTGCATGGCATGACTAATGGCATTTCTAAGAAAGAAATATTGGTCTTAATTCTCATTCATTGCTAATTATATGATTTACCAAGTTACTTTAATGTTATACCAAATTTCAGCTGAGAAAATAAATGGCTTGCCACACTATAAATGATAAACGATAACACAATTATCTCTTCAAAGTCCTTCTGAACAAAATGACCCCATCCCATGTTACAAATGCTGTTACTAATAGGGGTAAACACAAAAGACCAGACTGTCACTAATTTTGCAAACACAGACAAAGTTTTCTTCTAAATTCATAGACAGACAACAAAAAAAGACTCCAATAAGTATTTTGTAAGTATTACCATCAACTTTACACTGGGGGAATGTATGTAATATGTTAATTGTTTCCTAAATCTAGCTAATGCATTTAACTGAGAAACATGGGCCCAAGGTGTAGTGTCTCTATTTCCATTCACACTAGCTTCTACAGAAAAAAAAAAAAATCACCATTGTCTCATAGCTACTTCTACCTCTGTTCACTTCAGTATTGCCAGTACTCGTTGCTGAATTAAAATTTAGTCTCTCCTTACCATTAAGTTAGGGAATTGTCCTGTATGGACAAAAGTCCTAGCAATTTTTGCTCACTCATTCCCAACCTTATTAACAATTCTCTCAAGCCTTCCACAACTTGTCCTGACTCTTGGTTCTACTCTACACTTTTCTTTCCCATTTTGGAACCATAATCATTTTTAGGACACACACACACACACACACACACACACACACACACACATGACACACACACACACAGTCTGACCTCAAATTCACAACCCTGCAGGCTCTGCCTCCTGTGTGCTGGCACGTAGCAATGATGCCAGCGGCGGTTCACCCTCCCTTTTCCTCTAGACATCTTCCTCCACTCTGACTTCCCTTTTATGCCTATGTATGCCATCCTCCTCACAAGCCAAGTTGCCTACTTCCTAGTTTCAGTTTTCACTAATATTTAGCAGTTATCTATGAGGCAGACTACATGGGCACAGAAAATTAAAGGGAAGTGGGAAGGGGAAAGGAATCTGGTTGAATCCAGCTGAGTCCAAGAACTGCAGCCCAGCTCTCAGTACCGCCTTGAAGGTTGCTGAGAAACAACGCTCCTTTGCTAGAGAGATATTTTCAGATAAAGCTGAAAGATAAAGTTTAAGGTCTTAAGCCACTACAAACTTCAAGTGTGGCCTTACTCCTTTCCCAGTTATTTCCTGGGACTCTACCAACAGGAGAAACTGGTTAGCAGTAAAAACATCTTACCTTCCCCTGTCCCCCTGCTTGTGACGGATGTGCTTACCTCACAGGCTACAATCACACCTGATTCATATCACAAACCACTCTGTGATCTCATCTACAAAAAACAAAAAAGGACCTTAACCAGCCGTTGAGACACAACTTCAGGAACAGTTCTTACAGCTCCAGTATAGGCCCTCGTCCTGGCTCGCTTCTCCTTTGAGAAGTGCACAACCATGCTCCCCAGAGTTTCTTACTCTTTCTGGAGTGACTCTCTTTCTCTTAATCCCTGCCCTTAACCCTCTTGTTAAAGTCTCCTGCAATTGTTTTTGTAGCAGTCAAGGACCTGGCTTTACCTGACAGCATGCTCCTAAGGGACAAGCTAAGCTCTGCACAGCAGGAAGCAATACTAAGCAACATCTGCACTCCTGCTACTACTGACTTGGTGCAAGAATGGTTTTCAATGTGTATTTGCTCATAATGCATTTTTTTAAGAAACTGAGTCTCTGTATTTCCTAGGCAAGTCTTCAATTCGTGGGCTCCAGTGTCCTCCTTTGTCACAGTGATCAGGCACAAAAAGCATTTTTTATGTGCCTGACTCATAAAGCATTTCAGTGAGGAAATAACTCCAAAGACAGCAGTTCACTTTATGTCATGGCAAACAAAAACGTCAAAGACTCTGAACATATGTTTCTTAAGAATTTTAACTCACTTGGAAATAACCTAAAGGCTAGGAAGGTGGTCCAGTCGAAAGGTGCCTGCCAGGCCATCATGAGAACCTTGCTTGGCTGGCCAGCCATCCTAGTTAAATTGCTGAGCTCGAGATTCTGGAAAAGATCTTCAATATAAAACAGAACAAGCCAAGTGGCGGTAGCTCACTCCTTTAATCCCAGCACTCAGGAGACAGACACGAAGGCCTCTGAGTTCGAGGCCAGCTCAGTCTATAGAGCAAGTGCCAGGATAGCCAGGGCTACAGGGAGAAACTCCATCTCAAAAAAAAAAAAAAAAAAAGGGGGAAGTAATTAAGGAAGACAGAACATAATGCCCAAAGTCCACAAGTGTACATGCATACATGTACCCATACTCACATTTACACACATATAAATGTACACACATACATCATACATATACACAACACACAAAGGTGTATTTATATATATATATATATATATATATATATATATATATATATAGTATCTTCAGTATAACATGACCTTAAGATTTCAAATTACTAAAAAAGATTTTTGAAGCTCTGAAGAAGTCACATAAATATCTCTATTTATCACCTAATTTCATTCTTAGTATTTGCCATTCTTAACATTTGTTCAAATTAATCATGAGAATTTGGAGGCACCAGGCAAAGGCAGCTGGCCACCCTCTAAGCATGTTTTTACTCGTGGATGTTAAACACTCTTCACAGAATGAAGATCTCTACCAGGTTAAATACTCAGGTGCTTTTTCATCCAGCAGCTTTTGATTACAGCAACCTCATTAAACGAAGCTTATCTGCTTAGGATTTTTACAAGTCATATAAATATTGACAAGCACTTGCTTCCTTGTTAATTTATGATCTGTGCTGCTGCCTGGGGCCATGCTTGGAGGCAGTGGGGTGAGAGGGAAGTATTGAAGCAGGTGTCCTGTGCTGCCACCCAAGACCGTGTTGAAGTTCAAGGTGTGGGCGGCCTCCAAGGGTCTTCTCTGGGTCCATGGTCCTGCTGTGGCCTGGTGGGCTGTGTTCATGGCCTGTGCTCTCACGGGAACCATGTGGAGGCCCATGGCTTGCTGACCATGAAAACCAAAGAGGCTATGTTGGCAGTGGTGTTGATGACTGCAGACACAGTTGAGAAAGAGAAATGGAAGACTTCTGTAACAACCCCTACACTCCCACCTCGCCCTCCAAAAAATTATCAGCCTAAAAAGGAAGAGAGAACTCTTAAAATTATGGCAAGGATGCTAAAGTATAGCTCTCCATGGTTGGTGGCTTCTGGTAGGGATGTGGGTGGAGAAGGACTCAGTTTTCTTTGAGTTGGTTGGCCACCAGGAGTTTGGCTTGCTTCAGTAGGACATGTGGACAATACAAATTGGATTTGTTGGGGGATGGGGGTAGGGTCACAAAAGAGGGTGGCAAACATGGAGGGATTGGAAGGTGGGTATGATCAGAGTGTATTGGTGTAGGGTTCCCAGAGAATCAGTCAAAATGCTCTGAGTTGGGAAAAATGTGAACGTTCATTTAATTCTAAGTCAACTTGGTACCATGTAGACAACATGTAAATGTAAGACCACATAATGCAAAGGCCACAGATACACACAGGAATGCATACAAACCAATAAGAAAGATTTTGTAGTTTTTACCTAAACTCACTTGCCAGCTTCCCAAAGGGTTCCATTTGTGTACTTCTTGTTTTTGTTTTGTTTTGTTGTCTTGCCTTGTTGTTTTGTTTTGTCTCCCTTACAGATCTCTTGATCATTGTGGTGGTTTGAATAAAAATGGCGACCACAGGGAGTGGTACTATTAGAAAGTGTGGCCTTGGTGGAAGAAGTCTGTCACTGTTGGGGGTCGGGCTTTGAGGCCTTCCATGCTCAAACTTCTCCCACTGCGGCTCAGTCTTCCTTCCACTGCCTCTGGATCCAGATGGAGAACTCTGGCCCTTCTCTAGCACCATGTCAGCCTGCATGCCACCATGCTTCCCTCCATGATGATAATGGATTAAGCCTCTGAAACTGTAAGCCGGCTTCAATTAAATGACTTCTGTTATAAAAGTTGCCTTGGTCATGGTGTCTCTTCACAGCAATAAAACCCTAACTAAGACAATCACTTTCTAAATCAATAAGCAGTCCTTAACTCTGAATTTGTACTTCAAAAATGTAATTCTTTCATGAAACGGGCTGGGAGTTTACACCTAAAACTTCCAGGCAATGTGAAATAAAAGGGTGACTTTAATATGAACAACAAAAGTCACCAAAAGAGAGGAGGAGGAGAGGAGAAAGAGGTAGAGCTGAAGTTATAACATACTAACCTCAAAAGTTAATCAATTATCCTAAAGGTGTCCTGAAACCTAATTATCTATTCTCATTAAATTCGTTAAACTAGATATACAGAACTAAAATTGAATTTTTAAAAAGGCTCTAAGGTATTACCATGAATTTAATAGCATGAAAGAACATAGGATAAAACCTTAGCAAACAGGAAAGGAACAGTCAAACTACTCCTAAGAATTTCAGCAGTAGCAGAGTGATGGCCGTTCTTGGTTGCTACTTGATTACATCTTGATTTAACTAAAAGTAGAGAGCACACCTTTAAGTGATTTCTGCTTAATTTAAAGTGGGAAGATGTACTTCTAATCCAAATTTTTTGAGGTAGGAAGATACACCTTTAATTTACATTTAATCTTGGCCATGCCTTCTGCTGGAAGCCTATAAAAGGACACGGGAGAAGGAAGCTTTTGCTCTCTGTCTGCTTGACCTTGCCTTGTTAGCAAGTCCATTCCTTCACCAGCATTAGAGCCTACTTCTTTGAGATTCCAGTATATACTGAAAATCAGCTGAGACACCCATTCTTGTGGACTGAGCAACTTCTGGATTCTTGAACTTTCTGTTTATAGCTAGCCATTGTTGGATATCTGGACCACAGCCTTTAAGTCATTCTAATAAATCTCTATTAGATAGATGATAGATAGGATAGATAGACATAGATAAATAGACATAGATGTTGATATTATAGCTATAGATACATATAAATATATCATATATACACTATTATATATACATATATATTATATACATATATATGGAGAGAGAGAGAGAGAAAGAGAGGAGAGAGAGAGAGAGAAAGAGAGGAGAGAGAGAGACTTTCTGTACTCTAGAGAAACTGATACAGTTTCCTTGAGTGGACTGGATTCAGTCCTGCCTATCTCTGTCTCCAGGACCCATTTTCAAGCCATTATTTTCCTGATTCCAAAAGAACACGAGGATCAGACAATGTTATAGAAAAAATCTATTTTTTCCTTTTCATTAATTCATAGCTGAATGTCATCCAATTTTAATGCCACCCAACAGGCACTAGGTGGATACTGAATTGGCAGCCCTACTCTTAAAATTACCCATAAGACTAATGCCTGTGGTAAGGCCAGGCTCTAAGTCAGATGTTGTTCACCCTCATTATGAGAAATGCTAGACTGTATTTAAAGAGAAAGGTACACTTGTCTACATTTTAAGACGTAATTGAGGAGAAATTTTTCTCACTCTATCTCTGTCCTGCCTGCACCACCTTTGCAACTTAGAGAAAAGGTGAGACAAAAATTCTAAACTGTGCACAAGTAGAGTTAGATATGCTCCCTGTTTGTCCCAATTGAGTGTTAGTCTTTCTCTTAGAAGCATGTCTTTCTCCAACCGGGAGGGCTTTGAGGGTAGGTAGGTCACCCCCACTCTCAGCACTCCGCCTTGCAGAGAGCGACCTTAACAAAAGCACACCACAGCTTCCATTGATAGCAGAATCCTCACAGTAAAAGCCAAAGCAGATCACGTCAGTTTTTATTTTTCATTGTCCAAGTGTTCTAATCTATGTAAGAGAACCAGAGTTGGGGGTCAGTGATGTAGCTCAGTGGATAACATGTTTCCCCAGTACACACAAAGCCCTGGGACCACCTTCACCTCTGTGTAAAGCTCCTGGTGCTTGGGATCCTGGAGAGGAAGGGTGGTGTAGGGCAGGGAGAACACTATAGGGTATCAAACGAGAGCACCGGAAAGATGTAAAGCTGAGTCATGCTTGGTTTGATTTCTCCACTTTTCTAATTACAACATAAAATGCTAACCCAGCTGTCCAGTATTGCTTTCTCCTGGGGCAGTTCCTTCTACTTTAAGTTTCTGTTCCCGGTTTAATGAAAGGCTCCCATCCCCCAACAACTAATTTTTCTTTCTACTTTAATTAGTGGGCTCTCTTCTACAACATTTACGTGCCTCTTACAGGTGTGACTGCCCTGGGCACACCTGAGGTCACCCCCTGCCACCGAGCCCAGACTTATCCTGCACATGTTGTAGAATGTGAAGACAAGACAATGGCCTCTGATACACGGTATAAACCATAAAGTTCCTCTGGGCCTGGAAAAGGGGATCCTATGTCAGGGCTTTCCCTGTGAAATAACCGTATGCTTTGCAGGCAGGGTGCTCTCTGACACCTTTGTGAGAGGCTAAGCTCTACCATAAACAGTACCATGCCACCGAGAAAATACAAATGAAAAAGTCTATTAAGATGCATGAAAAGAGAAACAGCAAGCAGAAGGATGGTGAGAAGACTCCACAGGGAGCAGTCCCTGCCTACCTGCTGGACAGAGAGGGGCAGAGAGAGCAAAAATACTTTCCAACATGATTAAGCAGAAAGAAAAAAAAAAAAACAAAGAGGCGGGGAAATGGGTAGGTCCCTCTACCCAAAGTTCTTGCCCAAGGAGAAACAGAAGTATTGGAAGTTATTCTAACAGGAAAAAGAAACGAGAAGGCATGGAAGAGAATGGTTACAAAAGTCTCCTTTGTTGGTGATGGTTTTGCAAGAAAACCACCTAAATATGAAAGGTTCATTAGGCCAATGGGTCTACGTTTCAAAAAAAAGCCCATGTCACGCACCGTAAGCTGAAAGCTACCTTTTGCCTGCCTATACTCGGGGTGAAAAAGAATCCCTCATCCCCATTATGTACAACCCTGGGTGTGATCACCAAAGGTACAGTCACTGAAGTGAATGTGAGGGAGTTGGGCCTTGGGACACAAGGAGGCAAGGTGATTTGGGGAAAGTGTGCCCAAGTTACCAACAATCCTGAAAACGATGGGCGCGTAAATGCAGTTTGCTGGTTTGACAGTGATGTCATAAAAGTCATTCCACTCACTACCGAAGACTACACACTGTCAGGAAAACACCATCGTTGTGATCTTTCTGAGCTACCAAGCAACTTTACCTGATGTGCAATCATCAAGAAGTATTTATTAAATTGTAAAGGAAAATAAAACACTGCCCAGTTATAAAAGAAGAAAGAAAGAAAGAAAGAAAGAAAGAAAGAAAGAAAGAAAGAAAGGAAGGAAGGAAGGAAGGAAGGAAGAAAGAAAGAGAGAAAGAAAGAAAGGGAAGAAAGAAAGGGAAGAAAGGGAAGAAAGAAAGAAAGAAAGAAAGAGAAGAAAGAAAGAAAGGAAGGGAGGAAGAAAGAAAGGAAGGAAGGAAGAAAGAAAGAAAGAAAGAAAGAAAGGGAAGAAAGAAAGGAAGAAAGAAAGAAAGGGGAGAAAGAAAGAAAGAGAAGAAAGGAAGGAAGGAAGGAAGAAAGTTGGCAGAATGTAACACCCACTACGGCTCCTATAAAAGCTCTCCTGCACAGCACAGAGGGGAAAAAGCAGAAGCTAAGAATTGCCCAGCCTGAATCCTTGTGAAGAATTTTGTAGCCCTTCAGAGGGGCTGCCTTAGCTACTCTGTGCATTTCAGATCTTTGTTATGGGAGTGAGTTAAAAACCAAAACAAACTAAGACATTTTGTAAGCTACACCTCTACGGAAAACTAAAATTTCAAACTGACAGACCAGGTGAAGAGGAGTCTTTGAACATGATTGTTGGAGTTGCCATCTTGTTTGTCCATGTGTACACACACAACGACATCAAACAAGAGAAACAGTGCATTTTCTCTAGACTGGAAAATGACCCTTCAGTGGGATCAGAAGAAAGTTCACATCACAAACTGCTTTCCTTCCTCTTATTCCTGAAGAGAATTAGTTATTTTGCCATAGAAAATGCAATTTTTCCCAGCTGTACTTCTTATTACTGAGTGTTTAAATTTTAATTTTAATTAACATCATTTCCCTGCTTCCTTATCCTTCCTCCAATCAATCCCGTATCTACCCTTTTCCCTCTTAATTCATGTAATTTTCTTGAATCATTATTGTTACATAATACATAGTTAAATATTTATGCATAAATCTATTAATGCAAACCACTGGGTCAACTTAATGTTGCCTGTATTGCATGATCTAATGGATGACCACATATTAGATAACCAATTTTTCAGTTATTGGAGCATCTTGGGGAAGACTATTTCTTCTAATTTCAACATCCCTTAGTTACTTGTAGTTCTTTATTTAAGAGTGAGATCCTATAAAATTTCCCCCTTCTGTGTTAGCATTTTTACAGATGTAGTACTTGTTCAGGTATAACTTAGAGGGCCATACTGTTGAGGTATCTGTGTGTACCCTCCCTGTCATTTCTAAAAGACACAATTTACCACAGCTTTCCTGGTCCTCTGACTCTTAAAATCTTCTTAGCCCCACTGTCCTCAGAGAGGCTCCACCCAGCAACTGACGGTAGCAGAGGCAGAGACCCATACTCAAACATTGGTGGGCTCAGAGAACACCATGGAAGAGCAGCAGGAAGAATTGTAGAAGCCAGAGGAGTTGAGGACACCTCAGAACATGGCCCACAGAATCAGCCAAGCAGGACTCACGGGGGCTCTCAGAGACTAAACTTAACTGTGGGTTGAAGAATAAGTAGTTAGGGATTGTAGTGGTTTTGTAAAGTGCTGGTGGAAGTTTCTCCCTTAAGGTCCATGACCTCACTAGCCACAGGAAGTTGGGTAAGTTTCCAGGATCAGGCATGATTCCTCTCTGACGAATGGGCTTTAAATCCAGTTAGATATCAGTTAGTTGCCACCAAGACGTGAGTGCCACTGTGCCCATGGGGCTGTCTTGCCATGCTGATGGTGACTGCAGATCAAGGGCATCATATTTGGGTAGGACTGTTGTATTGGTCTCTTTCCTGCTTTGGAAACTTGCATACCACCTTCTTCTGTGGAAGCTGGTCCTGTGGGAGGAGCTTTTCAGGTCAATTCCAGCTCAGATCTGAGTTCTATGTTCAAAGTACTTGATATCTTCAAAAATAGGGACTTACCTTCAACTCCTGGGGGGCATCCAAGGGTGATGGTAATAGTGTACTTTGTTTTGGGGGTCTCTTGGATTCCCCTGACCAAAAGCAGGGAGAGTTCTCACATCTGGTACTGGGGTTTTTGTTAGATAATCTAAAACTCATCCAAGTGACATAATTTCATCTATGTTATGTATACATCTACACACATACTTAGATGCTGTATGTGATTTGGGGTATTAAAAAAGAGCCATAAATCTTCAAACATCCAGAATGGTTTGTCTCTCCTTCCCCACCTCCTTCTATATTGGCCTTCCCTCCCTCTCCCCAACTGAGCCCTCTCCATTTTCCCTTCATATGATTTGTACCTTCCTGATCCTGTCTCTAGCTCCCTACCACACCCACCACCATAGTACCTCTTTATTTTCCTGGTTTCTGAAATCACCCCAGGTTACATGCTTATGTCTGAAGAATTGGAGTTAGGAAGCACCAATGACAGAGAATACACAGTGTTTGTCTTTCCAGGTCTGGACTGTCTCCTATCTCTGATTCTTGTTCTGACTCTTTGGTTCAGCACACTTTGGTAGAAAGGATTATTTTCATGCATATAAAATAAATCAAGATTTGGTAGCTATTCTTTTATATCTCAATACGATCCATCCCCGTAGGAAAGCCTTAATGTGTACAGATATATTCAGTTCCAATATCACTTGCAACAAAAGAACCAATGAAGACCAGAGCAGCAGCTGTTCTAGGGAAAGGTAATAGTTGGAATTCAAAGGGGAATTACAAATAGACACTAGGTAAGTACACTAAAATCCTAAGAACCAGAAAGAAGTGTTTACTTACGTTCGTCAAAGAAGAACCATTCCTCAGAAATAAAGCCAAAAGTCATGAAGAAAAGATGGATCTACTAATGCCCAGAGGGGGTTATATTCCCAATGTCACGTCTAGAAAGATGCTTATGGGCATATATTTCTTCAAGTCTGTTGCCCTTGACTGTCTTCTAGAACTCCACACTACAGTTCTTCATTAAGTCATCCTAAACGTGTTTATTCTCTTTCTCAAAGTAAAAGAATTTACTTAGGAACTTCCTACTTAGGAAGTTTAAAAGTTCCTACTCCTGGGAGGCAGAGAACCAGGTGTTAAGCTCTGGCACTTAAGAATGCAGATGACCAGGACCCCCATCGGAGGAATTAAAGAAAGGATTGAAAGAGCTAAAGGAATTTGCAACCCCATAAGAACAACAATGACAACCAACCAGAGCTCCCAGGAACTAAACCACTACCCAAAGACTGACTCATGGCTCCAGCTGCACATGTAGCAGAGGATGGCTTTCTTGGGCACCAATAGAAGGAGAAGCCCTTGGTCCTGCCAAGGTTGGACGCCCAGTGTAGGGGAATGCAGGGGCAGGGGTTGAGAATGGGGAGCAGAACACCCTTATAGAAGAAGGGGAGGGGGAGGAGATAGGGGCCTTATGGACAGGAAACCTGGAAAGCGAATAACATTTGAAATGTAAATAAAAAATATATCCAATAAATCAAAATTAATCAATAAAAAAAGAATACAGATGGGCCCCTTCCAGTCTGAACAAGTGCCCTGAGCATACATTGGGCACTAGTTCTGCACCCACTCCCACAACACCCAGAAGAAGCCCTACTCCCAGGTGCTCTAACAGGCCCATGGTCAAAGGTGCAATGAAACACCCAGGATCACAGGAGCACAGAATCACAGAGGAAGCTCAACTCCCAGGAGATCAGACACAACCAGGATCTCAGGACCACAGGATCCCACACATAACTGGGCTCTGAGGAATTCTCACACAACCAGGATCACAGGACGGACAGGCTGCAGTAAGAGACAACAAGGGCCAGTAACACTAGAAATAACCAGATGGTGAGAGGCAAGTGCAAAAACAGAAGGAACAGAAATTAAGGCTACTTGGTCACATCAGAACCCAGTTCTGGCACTACAGCAAATCCCAGACACCCCGTCACACCAGAAAAGCAAGATTAGGATTTAAAAATCACATCTCATGATGATGATAAAGGACTTTAGGAAGGGCATAAATAACGCCCTTAAAGAAATTCAGGACAACACAGGTAATCAGGTAGAAGCCCTTAAAGAGGAAACACAAAAATCCCTTAAAGAGTTACAGGAAAACACAACCAAACAGCTGAAGGAATTAAAGAAAACCATCCAGGATCTAAAAATAAAAATAGAAACAATAAAAAAATCACAAAGGGAGACAATCCTGGAGATAGAAAATCTAAGAAAGAGATCAGGAATCATAGATACAAGCATCACCAACAGAATACAAGATAGAAGAGAGAATCTCAGGGGCAGAAGATACCATAGAAAACATTGACACAACAGTCAAAAAACTATCAAAATGCAAAAACTCCTAACCAAAATCATTCCAGAAATCGAGTACACAATGAGAAGATCAAACATAAGGATAATAGGTATAGAAGAGAGAGAAGATTCCCAGCTTAGAAGGCCAGTAAATATCTTCAACAAAACTACAGAAGAAAACTTCCCTAATGTAAAAAAAAACAGATACCCATGAGCATACAAGAAGCATAGAGAACTCCAAATAGACTGGATGAGAAAAGAAACTCCTTCTGTCACATAATAATCAAAACCACAAATGCACAAAACAAAGAAAAAATATTAAAAGCAATAGGAGAAAAAGGGCAAGTAACGTATAAAGGTAGATCTATCAGAATTATACCAGACTTCTCCACAAAGACTATGAAAGCCAGAAGATCCTGGGAAGATATCATACAAACCCCAACAGAATACAAATGCCAGCCCAAGTTACTATATCCCCCAAAATTCTCAATTAACATAAATGGAGAAACCAAGATATTCCATGACAAAACCAAATTGACACAATATCTTTCCACAAATCCAGCCCTACAAAGGATATTAGGTGGAAAACTCCAACACAAGGAGGGAAACTACACACTAGAAAAAGCAAGAAATTAATCTTCTTTCAACAAGCCCAAAAGAAGATAGCCGCACAAACATAATTCCACCTCTAACAACAAAAACAACAGAAAACAACAATCACTTTTCCTTAATATCTCTTAACATCAATGGACTCAATTCTCCAATAAAAAGACATAGGCTAACTGACTGGATACAGAAACAGGACCCAACATTTTGCTGCACACAGGAAATGCACCTCAGTGACAAAGACAGATACTACCTCAAGGTAAAAGGCTGGAAAACAATTTTCTAAGCAAATGGTCCTAAGAAACAAGCTGGTATAGCCATTCTAATATTGAATAAAATCGACTTTAAACCAAAAGTTAACAAAAAAGACAAGGAAGGAAAATTTATCTCATCAAAGGAAAAAAATCCACCTAAATGAACTTTAAGTTTGGGACATCTATGCTCCAAATGCAAGGGCACACACATTCATAAAAGAAACTTTTCTAAAACGCAAAGCACATATAACACCTCACACATAATAATAATAACACCCCATTCTCATCAATGGACAGATCACGGAAACAGAAACTGAACGGAAACACAGTGAAACTAACAGAAATTATGAACTAAATGGATTTAACAGATATCTATAGAAAATTTCATCTTAAAAAAAAAGGATATACCTTGTACTCAGAACCTTATGGTACCTTCTCCAAAACTGACCATATAATCAGTCACAAAAAAGGCCTAAACAGATACAAAAAGATGGAAATAATCCCGTGCATCCTATCAGATCACCATGGGCTAAGGGTAATCTTCAATAACAACAAAAACAACAGAAAGTCCACATATGGGGTTGGGGATTTAGCTCAGCGGTAGAGCGCTTGCCTAGAGAGCCCAAGGCCCTGGGTTCGATTCCCAGCTCCGGAAAAAAAAAAGAAAAAAGAAAAAAGAAAGTCCACATACACATGGAAGCTAAACAATGCTCTACTCAACGACAACTTGGTCAAAAAATTAAAGACTTTTTATAATTTAATAAAAATGAAGGCACGACATATCTAAACTTATGGGACACAAAGCACTGCTAAGAGGAAAACTCACAGCTCTGAGTGCCTCCAAAAACAAACCAAAAAGAGCATACACTAGCAGCTTGACAGCACACCTAAAAGCTCTAGAACAAAAAGAAGCAAATACACTCAAGAGAGTAGATAGCAGGAAATAATCAAACTCAGGGCTAAAATCAGCCAAGTAGAAACACAAAGAACTATACAAAGAATCAACAAAACCTGGTTCTTTGAAAAAATCAACAAGATAGATAAACCCTTAGCAAGACTAACCGGAAGGCACAGTGGGAATATTCAAATAAACAAAATCAGAAATGAAAAGGGAGACATAACAACAGAAAATTTTGAGAAAATTCAAAAAGTCATCAGATCCTTCTGCAAAATCCTATATTCAACAAAACTGGAAAATCTGGATGAAATGGACAATTTTCTAGACAAATACCAGTTAACAAAGTTAAATCAGGATCAGATAAACCATCTAAAGAGTTTCATAACCCCTAAAGAAATAGAGGCCATCATTAAAAGTCTCCCAACCAGGAAAAGCCCAGGACCAGATGGGTTTAGTGCAGAATTCTATCAGACCTTCAAAGCAGAACTAATACCAATATTCTTCAAACTATTCCACAAAATAGAAACAGAGGGAACAGTACCCAATTCATTCAATGAAGCCACAATTACACTGATACCTAAACCACACAAAGACCCAATAAAGAAAGAGGACTTGAGATCAATTTCCCTTATGACTATCGATGCAAAAATACTCAATAAGCTTCTTGCAAACTGAATCCAAGAACATATCAAAATGATCATCCATCATGATCAAGTAGGCTTCATCTCAGGTATTCAGGGAAGGTTCAATATATGGAAATCCATCAAAGTAATCCACTATATAAAAAAACTCAAAGAAAAAAAAAAACCTACCTGATCATGTCATTAGATTCTGAGAAAGCATGTGACAAAATTCAACACCCCTTTATTATAAAAGTCTAAGAAAGATCAGGAATTTGAGGCCCATACCTAAACATAGTAAAGGCCATATACAGCAAACCAGTAGCTAACATCAAACTAAACGGAGAGAAATGTGAAGCAATCCCACTAAAATCAGGGACTAGACAAGGCTGTGCACTCTCTCCCTATATATTCAGTATAGTACTTGAAGTCCTAGCCAGAGGAATTAGACAACGAAAGGAGGTCAAAGGGATACAAATTGAAAAGGAAAAAGTCAAAATATCACTATTTGCAGATGATATGATAGTATTCTTAAGTGACCCCAAAAATTCCACCAGAGAACTCCTACAGCTGATAAACAATTTCAGCAAAGTGGCTGGATATAAAATTAACTCAAACAAGTCAGTAGCCTTCCTCTACTCAAAGGATAAACAGTCTGAGAAAGAAAGTAGGGAAACGACACCCTTCATAACAGTCCCAAGTAATATAAAATACCTCGGTGTGAGTCTGACCAAGCAAATGAAAGAGCTATATGACAAGAACATCAAGTCTCTGAAGATAGAAATCAAAGAAGATCTCAGAAGATGGAAAGACCTCCCATGCTCATGGATTGGCAGGATTAATATAGTAAAAATGACCATCTTGCCGAAAGCAATCTATAGATTCAATGCAATTCCCATCAAAATTCCAACTTAATTGTTCATAGAGTTGTAAACAGCAATTTTCAAATTCATGTGGAATAAGAAAAACCCAGGATAACAAAAACTAGACTCAACAATACAAGTACTTCTGGGGGAATCACCATCCCTGACTTCAAGCTGTATTACAGAGCAATAGTGATAAAAACTGTATTGTATTGGTACAGAGATGGGCAGATAGATCAACAGAATGGGAAGACCCAGAAATGAACCCACACACCTATGGTCATTTGATCTTTGCAAAGAGACTAAAACCATCCAGTGGAAAAATGACAGCATTTTCAACAAATGGTGCTGGTTCAACTGGAGGTCAGCATGTAGAAGAATGCAAATTGATTCATTCTTATCACCATGTACAAAGCTCATGTCCAAGTAGATCAAGAACCTCCACATAAAACCAGATACACTCAAACCAATAGAAGAGAAAGTGGGGAAGAGACTCGAACACATGGGCACTTGGGGAAAATTTCCTGAACAGAACACAGCTTATGCTCTAAGATCAAGAATCAATAAATGGGACCTCATAAAATTGCAAAGTTTATGTAAGGCAAAGGACACTGTTATTAGGACAAAACGGCAACCAACAAATTGGCAAAAGATCTTTACCAATCCTACAACAGATAGAGGCCTTATATCAAAATATACAAAGAACTCAAGAAGTTAGACTCCAGAGAATCAAATAATCTTTTAAAAAATGGGGTACAGAGCTAAACAAAGAATTCTCAACTGAGGAATACTGAATGACTGAGAAGCACCTAAAGAAATGTTCAACATCCTTAGTCATAAGGGAAATGCAAATCAAAACAACCCTGAGATTCCACCTCACCCCAGTCAGAATGGCTAACGTCAAAAACTCAGGTCGCAGCAGATGCTGGCAAGGATGTGGAGAAATAGGAACACTCCTCCATTGTTGGTGAGATTGCAAGCTGGTAAACCACTCTGGAAATCAGTCTGGAGGTTCCTCAGAAAATTGGACATAGTTCTACCTGAGGGCCCAGCTATACCACTCCTGGGCATATACCCAAAAGATGCCCCAACCTATAAAAAGGACACATGCTCTACTACGTTCATAGCAGCCATATTTATAATAGCCAGAAGCTGGACAGGACCCAGATGTCCTTCAACAGAGGAATGGATACAGAAAATGTAGTACATTTACACAATGGAGTACTACTCAGTTATTAAAAACAATTACTTCATGAAATTCATAGGCAAATGGATGGAACTGGAAAATATCATCCTGAGTGAGGTAACCCAGTCACAAAAGAATACACATGGTATGCACTTACTGATAAGTGGATATTAGCCCAAAAGTTTGGAATTACCCAAGATACAATCCACAGAACACATGAAGCTTTAGAAGAAGGATGACTAAAGTGTGGATGCTTCAGTCCTTCTTAGAAGGGGGAACAAAATACTCACAGGAGGAAATAGTGAGACAAAGAGTGGAGCAGAGACTGAAGGAAAGGCCATCCAGAGACTGCCACACATGGGGATCCATCCCACATGCAGTCACCAAACGCAGTAACTATTGCTGATGCCAAGAAGTGCTTTGCTGACCGGAGCCTGATATAGCTGTCTCCTGAGAGGCTCTGCCAAAGTCGGACAAATACAGAGGCCGATCCTCACAGCCAACCAATTAACTGAGAATGTGGTCCCCAGTGGGAGGAGTTAGAGAAAGGACTGAGGTAGCTGAGGGGGTTTGCAACTCCATAGGAAGAACAACAATATCAGCCAACCAGAGCCCCCAGAGCTCCCAGGGACTAAACCACCAACCAAAGAGTACACATGGAGGGACCCATGGCTCCAGCCGTATATGTAGGCCTTGTCTGGCATCATTGGGAGGGGAAGCCCTTGGTCCTATGGAGACTGCAAGCCCCAGTGGAGGGGCATGCTAGGGCGGCGAGGCAAGGGTGGGTGGGTGAGGGAGCTTCCTCTTAGAAGCAGGGGGGATGGGAGATGGGATGGGGGGTTTCAGAGGGGAAATCAAGAAGGGAGAAAACACTTGAAATGTAAAGGAAGAAGATTTCCAATAAACGAAAAGAAAAAAAAAAGGACTTAACATTTAAGTCTGGGAATTAAATTAGGCAAGGTTTTTTCATGTTAAAAGAGCTCCAAATGTTTACTCAGAAAAAAAAAACTTATGATTTTTAATTTTAGCAAAAAGCAGGGGTGGGGGAGGTGTGTTCCAAAGTCCCATTGCCTGTTACATAGACTTTGCTCATCTCAAAGCTGAGCGTGCTGCTACAGTGGCATTCACTCCAGAAAACTGTGGAGTTCGATGCTCACTATTTCTACATCTCGATTTCTCTCACCAAAACAGTGGTGTGCGTTTGATTTACTGAATTTAGTCCTCATTTCTTTCAGTGTCTTCCTACAAGTTAAAAAAAATGTGTCAAATTACAATTGCCAATTCTTGGCTTTTGAACTAAGTTGAGGATGCGTTGTTGTCTATCTGAGCTTTTACCTCACTGGAAGAACAAGAGCTGAGTCTACAAACCCTAGATTTGTTAGGGAACAAGATTCCCTCAAGGCCAGAACTTTTATGCTCCATAAAACTTCCCTACTGCGATTGCACACTCCCACCAGTGAAAAGGAAATCCAGACTAAAACGTTAACATCTAAGGGAGTCGAGGTAATGAACAACCCCATGAACTCTGGGAAGCCACTACTCTGCAGAATAAATGCTCAGAAAGTACTGTTAACGTAGACGCATTTAATCTAAAACAATCTAAATAAATACTAAATATGCTACCAAAAAAGTAAGCGTTCAATCAAAAGTAAAGGCATCCCAAACCTTTAATCTGACAAAATCTAAAACTGCAAGATCCGAGCTTTTTCTTCCTGTTTAATACATAAAAGGTTAATTATAAAGCAAACTTTTGCCAGCATTATAGTTGTTTTCCACCTTTAGAATATAATGCTATTTGTATTTTGTTCCCTGTGTATCATCCTAAGATTTGAAGGGTGTTTTTCTTTTCTTATTTTAAAGATTTATTTATTTCATGTATGTGAGTACACTATCACTGTCTTCAGACACACCAGAAGAGGGCATCGGACCCCATGACAGATGGTTGTGAGCCACCATGTGGTTGCTGGGAATTGAACTCAAGACATTTGGAAGAGCAGTCAGCGCTCTTAGCCACTGAGCAATCTCTCCAGCCCCAAGGATTTGAATGTTTTTGAGAAGACAAAAATGTCTTAAGAGTGTTTGTTTCCTTTTACTTTTTGTGCCAGCATAAGAATTTGTTAGATGTTGATTATATAATTAAGTATGTAGGTATTGAATATATTTGCATAGCCGTGTAATAACAATACATTCAATACATTTGTCTTAACCAAGGCTGGAAAGAAATGCCAGAAAAATGACAGTGATTAGGAAAGGAAGAAAAATGTGGGCCTTCCAATCCCCTGGCATTGCACCTGGATCTGAGGTCAGCAAAGAACCAAAGGACAGAGCCAGCTGCTACCACAGGCAGGATTTGGTTTTATGATAATTAAAGCACCTTGATATCAGCAAGGTGTTTACTCTTCTGTTTTCTGCTGACCCTTTAAAATTCCATGTTTATGGAGATAAGGCCAATTCCGTGAAACAAAAATATTATCTATAATTATTCTTCCAAATCCACGGTGAGTAGAGTGACATCATAACTTTGGGGTAATCCGCCCTGTGCAGCAGGTCTGGTCAGAACCAAGAGTAAACAATATTCTTACCATATCATTCAAATTAATGCAACCTTGGCCAACTGCCGCCAACTTCTGACAAGCTACTTTCCTCAAAAAGCCTTTACATGAGTTATTATCTGACATTCCTATCCTAGTATGTAAACATTTGGAAAACTGACTTAGTGCTTTAACCAGAAAAGAATAGTTCACAGGGTCTAAATTCTTAGATTTTAGGAGTAAAGTCAGAGAAGAATTTTATTGAGTTTTGACTCATTTAAAACACAGGTCAAAATTGAATATTATAAACAACACTGGGCTTTGAGTCTGTCATCCTCCCTTTTGATATAAATATTGATACAGATGGCAAATCCCACTACCCACTGACAAACTGATCTATGTTTGAGAAACCAACAAACCAGGAGAGAGTCCATGTCGACTGGGCTGCTCGCCAAAAAGCCCGGGTTAAAGTACAAAGAAGTTGCAGTGTTTGATCAGCCCGTGAAGCTTCTGTGACCAGCCTCAATGTGCTCGTTCACTGTATCATTCCTTTGATATTTTAAACCTGTTTCAATCATTGTGGTTTTTGGTTTTCTTAATTGATGTTTAATAGCTTTTTTAAAAAAAATCTCTCTGTGTCTATCTCTCTTTCTCTCTGTCTCTCTCTGTCTCTGTCTCTCTCTGTCTCTGTGTGTATGTGTATGTGTGTGTGTGTGTGTGTGTGTGTGCACATGTTTTATGTGTGAGTGCGTGTATGTTTATGGGTATATGTATGTCTATATGTTTGTGTGTGTATGGGTTATGCCCCCCTCCTTCAAGGCCTCCTGTATGTGTTCAGTATGAATAAACCCCCACACCACCCCCAAGCCTCCTTGAACTTGTTTTTTTTTTTTTTTTTTTGAGGAAAGAGCCCAGGGCCTTGCATATGCTAGGCACATGCTTGACCACTGAACTATACCACCAACTCTTCTATGCTTATTTTCGCACACAATCTCGTTAGGTGTTGGAAAGTCCTTCAACTTGGGATATTATTACCTTGGCCTCCCAAGTAGTTAGTTGAGTTAGCTAGCAGGCATGCGTAGCAGCAAGTTAGTTAACCTTCTCTGTGCTCCCGATAGACCACACTCGCCTTCCCACCCAAGAGTTATCTGGATTTGCAAATGAAAAGCGCGCGCGCGCGCGTGCACACACACACACACACACACACACACACACACACACACACACACACACGCAGTATCAATGATGATTACGACATCGTGTCTGTATGATCTAGGCATGGTAGTACTTCCCTGTAATCCCATCACTCAGAGAACAAACAGGAAGACTGTTGTGAGGTAAAACTTACTCTGGATTCTATCATGGATCCTGTCTAAAGCAAAAATAAAGAATGAAAAGAAAGAGAAAATCGCTTCTCGGCCTTTTGCCTAAGATCAAGTGTAGGAAAGAAAGAGAAAGGAAAAAACATTTCCTTTTCATTAAGAAGATACGATTGTGCGTCCCTTGTTAATAAAAGTTGCATTGTAAGACATGATTTATTAAGTGGTTTACTATCAAGTAAGCATTGCATAGTGTACAAACTAAAATGGATACCATGTCACTAGTTGATATACTCAAGAAAAAAAAAATACCAAGTCCCTTGCCTTCATCTCACTAATGCAGAGATTAGAGACGTGTATCACCATGACCAGTTATATAGTACTTGAATGTAGTGCCTCATGCATGCTGGACAAGCATTCTAGTGAGCTAAATTCCCAGCCCCATTAGAGGAAATACTTCAATGGCATCTGTCTTACCTACTGTTCTGTTGCTTTGACGAGACACCGTGATCAAGGGAACTCATAGAATAAAACATTTAACTGGGGACTTGTTTACAGCTTCAGCGGGTTAATACATTATCATCATGGTTGGAGTGAGGCAGCAGGTAGGCCCAATGCTGAGAAAGTAACTGATAGCTACATGTTGATCTGCAGAGAATG
Source organism: Rattus norvegicus (assembly GCF_021556685.1). NCBI lineage: Eukaryota > Metazoa > Chordata > Mammalia > Rodentia > Muridae > Rattus > Rattus norvegicus. The sequence continues at coordinate 226,468,700 of NC_141535.1, read as the reverse complement.
AGAGATGGGGGGTGGAGGGGTGACACTGAGAGTGGTCTGGGCTTTTGAAACATCAGAGCCTACCCACAGTGACACACATTTTTCCAATAAGACCACACCTCCTAATACTTCCCAAACAGTTCCACTAAATGAGGACCAAGCATTCAAACACATGAGCCTATGGGAGTCATCCTCATTGAAATGTCTTATATGTTGTCCATAGCTGGCCAAAACTAATTGAAAGCATTCAACTGCCTATATAATGAGAAAAGAAATATTCTCTTCCTATAAATGAATCTACAGGTCACTCTTACCTCAATTCTAATGCCCCTCCTATAACAGCTAGTAAATTTTCTAAGCCCCAATGCCCCAGTATCGATACAATGGACCTCTTCTCTCTCTTCTCTACAAGGCCTTCTTTTCTGCTTACTACATCATCTATTTTCATCCATGCAGCAGATCATTCTCAAGAACAGAAAACATCTCTTAGCAATTTTTCACCCTTTATCTCCCTTAAGCTACCACTCTGTTCATTGCAGGTTAAACTGCACTTGACCTCACTTGGAAAAGGGATCGGTGTAGATGGGATTAGTTAAGAAGAGGTCACAGTGGAATAGGGTGGATCCTGACACAATGCGATTGGTGTCATAAAATGTGAAGTAAAGACACGGGGCACAAAATGTGACTGTGTGAGGACAAAGGTAGAAACGGAGGAGGAAACTGCAAGCCAAGAAACACTAAGCATTGGGTATTCCTCAGTCAAAGATAGGAAGGGACAAGCAAGGATTCAGAGGCTTTCAGAAGTAGTGGGGTCTTGGTAACCACGAGCTTCAGGGCATCTGATCATGTATATAGCAGTGACATGGCCACAGTCCCAAATTACTCTGTTTCTGTCCCTGTCTCACAACGACCCTAGGAACTAATACAACACCAGGTGCTGTTGAACATCAGGCTGTTTCCATGAGTAGATAGTGCATTTTTTTATGTCCTAGAAGTCCCCTTGGCCTGACATTTCTCATAAGTTACCACTCTGCTTCCTTTTGAAAACACCCTGGGATTATCATCGCAGCTTACACCCTCAGCCTTCTCTCACACTTCCACCCTGGTGCGGATCCCGCCTCCCTCCATTCTCCAAAGTTTTTTGTCAAGGTGGCTCACTGAGGGTCAATTTCCTTCCTTCCTTCCTTCCTTCCTTCCTTCCTTCCTTCCTTCCTTTTAAGATTGTTCTTTTATGTGTGTATGTGTTTTCTTGCCTCTGTGTGTGGTCTATGTGTGTGTATGCTTATGTCTGTTTGTGTATATTTATATGTGTGTGTGTGTCTGTCTGTCTGTCTGTCTCTCTCTCTCTCTCTCTCTGTGTGTGTGTGTGTGTGTGTGTGTGTGTGTGTGTGTGTGTGTGTGTACCATGTACATGCAGTGCCCTCAGAGTGCCCTCAGATGTCAAAGAGCTGTTATGTGGATGCAGGGAACTGAAGCTGGATCCCCTGTAAGAGCAGTAAAGGCTGTGCTAACCACTCAGACATCTGTCTATCCACTATGTCAATTGTCTTACAAAAAAAAATACTGTCTGTCTCGTTCTTTTTTTCCCAATTTGCCAAGCTGTGACTGTTCATTAGCCAGATTATAAAAGTATCACGGGCGACACCTTAGTTCACCCGTCTAAGAAGCCTGTTTATCTGGCCTTCCCTGTTGCCAGCGTCTCCACCTTCTACAGAGTGAGTTGTCTTTTTCTTCATTCCACCTCGTGGGGAAGATAGTTTGAAGGGCCACAGGAAGTTATTTGCTTCCTTGAAGCGTTTCCCAACTGTATAGATCTCATGCATTAGATCCTCCATGCAGATGATGCCAAATTTACCAAGAGATCGAGCAATCGAGGAATTATCTGTCAAGGCAATCTGCTTTTTATTGATTTTGCCATAGATTCACTTGTAGATGAGCTCATTTATTGACTTCTGGTCAGGGTACCTCCGTGCAAGGTATGGTTCCACAATCCTCAGCATGCTAATTGAAGCCATGTTGCGCTTAACAGAGGTGCCATTGAAGATCTGTCGAAGACGACAAGGCTGCAATACCTTGAGCACCTTTGGGCTTACTCCATTGATACTGAGATTCTGATGACAAACGCCAAATTTGGTTCTGTGGGCCCATAGACGTTTCCAGCTCTCCTTGCCGTTCTAGCCATCCAATCTCAGGCTCGTACATCTGCCTGCATTCCTTGTGAGAGTGCTTTTCGGTCTCATAGATGAGCTTCCTCCTTCCCTTTTGCAGTGTCCTCAGGGCAAACCTCTTCCTCAGGCGCTTCACCTCCAACTCTGCGAAATTCCTTCGCTTTTTCTTAAGGGTTTCTGGCACAATGAAAGAAAAGTACCCCTTTTTCTTCTCTCCACAGCCTCCATGGTTCCAGCCAGAAAAGAAGAGAAAGCTCATCTGTCTCATTCTTGATGTAGGTACTGCTTTTTTCTCACCAGAAACTAAGTTTCACAAAAGGCAGCAAGACAATGTGTTTCTCCACTGTGGACTAGGTTCTACCACCCATTATGTGCTCTATGATTTTTTTTAAAGAAATAAGCATTTGCTTTTATATTTCTAGTTACCGACAGCAAACTTGGTTTCCATGTGAACTATAGCACACTCTGTTGAAAGGATACTAACAAGTGTTGCATGGATTCTGCTATAGCTTTTTAAGAATTTGAAGGATACTCAAGGAAAGGTTGCATGCTTTGCTAGCATATTGCCAGCCATATTCCATCCCGATAAAAGGTGGAATGTCTTTAAACATTAGCTATCGGTCTTAGTATACATGCCATTTATTGAGAAACGGGAGGTTCTCAACTTTCATTTTATAGAGTTAGAGATTAAGGACAAAAAAAAAAAAGTCCAACAGTTTTCCGATGATGTTTAAGTGGCTAAAACCACAGTCAGCTGTCAGCTGGGCAGGTTACTGTCCTCCACTGATCTCCATGCCTTGCTAATTGTTCCTGATCAAGTTGTTCTACACAGGCAAGGCAGAGTGGACTTCGGAAATGAACTGTCTGACCCTCCTTACTCATAAGAACTCAATTATTCCCTGTTATCCTTCGCATGATGTGCTTCGCATGCTTGTCAAAGCCTTTCCTTCAACCAACTCCTCCCACTCTGGTCTGAGCTCTTCCACCATCTCAACTTAGTGCAGAATGGACATCATTTGAAGTCACTTTCAGGTGTCTGGCCACCCATGCGGCCTCTATCCTAGACCTCTGCATGTTACTTCCTCCTTTTGAGACTTCCTTCATTGATACCTGTCACCCGCCTCTCGTCCTTTACTTCTACTTTAGATGGTTCATGCTCTTCAAAACCTTTCTTGAAGTTAATTTTTTCTGAGATCTCCCCTTATGTGTTCTTAAGGCATACTAAGCTGTTTTAACTCTCAGTTTAAGCTTTTTGTGGCCAATTGGTTACAACTTAAGGTCCTGTTTCATATTATATCTAAAATATTTAGTATATTCTAGATACCTAAGAAATCCCGGAGGAATGAAACATAAGAAAAAAACTTTAAATAGTGTTAATAACTATATTAAATGACAAAAAATTGACAGTCTCTCAAACCACAAGGGATTAAAACAAATTCAGACAAAGCTAATGTAAAAATCTAGGACAACAACAACAACAACAAAATTCCATCTTAAGAAATGCTCCCCTCTATTGTCACTGTAACCATGGATACACACCTACGCAGGGCTTTTTAAAAAGATGTTATTTCTTAGAAAGCTGTCTTTAAAGTTATGGTACAAAACAGTTGCTTTCAAATACAAAAAGAATATTTTTAAATTGATGAATATTTAAGACATTTTAAGGAAATTGTTATAATTTCTGACCTCATGGGATGGTCCCATGGACCTTCCTGAAGGTCTCACATAATGATTTGATAAGATTGCTGTCTCCACTACATGAGAAGATAGGACAGCGGTCTTTCTCCTGACCACAGTTGTTCTGCACGTCCTTGAATTCCAGTTTCAGAAACACCATCAAAACACTGTTTCCTCAACCTTATGATTTCAGAGACAAAAATGTTTCTCAGAATCATTCAAGAGAATGTTATCCACTTTTTCTCTGTCAGGTAAGCATGTTAAACATACACATGTATATACTCGTGCACATGCACACACTGTCCCATCCCTTCTTTGTTTTAAACTGGTAAAACAAGTCCGCATGCTTCTTCTCCAGCTCTCATCAGAGATTAAAGACACAGACTTTGAACACTGTCTTGGACTTCACCTCAAGCACACTGTCTCCTCTATAAATAAGAAAAGGACATTTTATTCTAAAAGAATGTAATCATTAGAAGGGAAAATTCTTTTCACTACAATAAGCTTGATCTTGTGCAATTTTGTGATGTGTCTTCTGCTACCACTGTGAATATTCAGTCTAACACGTGTGCCCCAGGATCTGTGGCTGGTACCTCATGCTTTTCCACTCCAACCCAAGGATGGATGTCGGATGCGTCATGAACGAATTCCTCAGTCTTGTCCCTTACCTTGTACCTTCGAGCAGTTGGCTCACGGATTATTTCCTATCACTATCATTCACTGTGGTCATAAAGCCATACAAGACATGCAAGTAAGCATCATAGAGACTTTAGATTATGAATCAGTTTTCTGTGATTGGTTTTCTTCAAATTTTCCTCCATGTTCCTATGAGACAGAACTAGGAGCCTGTGTTCACAGACCAGACTGTCTGTGAGCCCTTTAGAAATTTCTTCCACTGTGGGATCAGTGAAGTGAGGATGGAGTGCTGCCAGCAAAGACAGGTGCCTTACGCACCGTGAACTCCAAATAGGTACTCGTTGCTCTTGCACAGAGAAGGCTCAGGACTTCTAGATCCAGCCCTCTGGTCTACTGCTTTCTCTGCAGCTGCACATCCTTGCCCCAGGCCAACAGCATCCTCAGGTCTGGATCAAATAGACTTCACCTGTATCCCCGTGGGAGTAGGAATGAAGAGCATTCGTCTGATTCCTCCAGGCTCAGACCCATCTGTGGATTATTTTACATGAAGACTGGAAACTGTTTCCTTCCCATACAATATTTAGAGAGGATTTCTTGTTTCCATTGTGCCAAAATTCCCCTCCTAGCCATGGAGGGGATAGCAAATAGCAACTCTTGGGGCAAGGTAAGTTCTGTGAGCAAAGTCACCAGAAGGGAGGAGGTGGGTTATGCTCTCCCACTTCGTTTCAAGCTGGTTAAGACAAGTTCCCATACCTCTCTCAAGCTCTCACCAGAGATTAAAGACTCAGACTCCGAACAGTGCCGTGGGCTTTGCCTCAAGCACCAGAGCAGCTATTGCTGTAAGAAATGATGGGGAGGGGGCTTCTCCTTTCATCTGGCTCTCTTCCTTTATGAATTCAGGAAGAAAAAAAATAAGGGAACTTGTCTGGCTATTCAAGTTCCACAAAATTTTCCCTAAATTAACAAAATGTTTTAAGGGAATGATTTGAGAGTCGAGTTGCACATATTTGAGCTCAATACCATTGCTTATTAAATAAGAGAAATTCATCTTTCTTCTACACCTATGGGTCTTTTAAGAACAAGACAACCCAATCAAACTAACAAGAGCTCAGAGATAGGATCAACTTTGATGCTTCTTGGACCACATTTCTTTGACTCACTGACTGCCTATGATATTAACAACACTCAGATGACCTGAGGATAAAATTGCATGTTGTACATATGAATAAAACGGCTCCATACAGAATAACCCTGTGATACCTTTAAGAAGCCCCTCCAGTCTACAGGAAATCAGGGAGAAGCAAGCCACATATTGCCTTGGAAAATCCTATTGAGAAAGCCAAACAGTGGCCAGACAAGATTAAAAAACAACATCCTTCTCCACACACCACCATATATATATACATGGTCATACATATACACACTACCAGATATGTACACCACCAGACATACTATGCCCTCAGGCCCTTTCCCCTAGGACTATTTCCACATCTCACAGTCTCCTAGGAGAGTGCTTTTCTCCCATCCCATCAATACTACTGATGACCTTGGCACTGCTTTTCCTAGTTCACAAATTTGGCCAGTTTGAATAGGTTATTCTGGTAGAATTGAGCTCCAGTAACAAAAGACAGAAGACCAAACCCACACAATTTGACAAACCTGAAGACCAAAGTCACATTCACTATGGCCTGTGGACATGTGTCACTGAAAAGAAGCAGAGCCCAACCCTTTTCCTTCCCTTCTTTGCCAGTTCCTGGCATGGCCAGCCATTCCTCTTCATGTACACATTGCTCAGAATTGTCTGGTCCTGGCTTCCCCTTCCCTGGGTCTTTCTTCCTCACTCAGATAGAGCTGCTTACCTTAGCAGTAAATGTTAATTTTCTCCTGTCCTTAGTACAGTAACACCCCCCAACCCCCACCACACACACACACATACACACACACACACACACACACACACACACACACACACACACACACACACACACACACATCATGACCTGGTGAAGGGGAAGGGGACTTTACTCTCCGGACAGCTATCTCAGATTGTGGCCTGTCAGGCATTCAGTGTAACTTACCATATTACCTCCACCCACCTCTACCACAGCTTTCTTTCCAAAGAGAGACAATAAAATCACTCGCCTAATGCAAAATGTCCCTGAGTTTATCCCCTTTCAAAGACACTTGTGTAGAAGAACATCAAAATGTCCATTTCCAGTGCTGGAAGTGTAATGTTAATAAAGGTTCTCAGACAAGCATAGCTCCCTAATGTCCTTAAAACTATTTAAATTTAAACAAATATAATATTTAAATGTGTAAATAATCCAAAACACCATGTTCAAATAGGGTGTCGATCTACTCATGAATCTTAGTGAATATATACCAATTTATATTTTAATAAATAAAATTGAAAAGACTAAGCATGTCTCCTTGAATTTTCACTTGCTCTCTGTTTATGTACATCCACACAGATGCCCACATGTATATAGTTCTTTTGTTTTATTGAGTAGATATATGACATAAAGATAGATATATTTGTATGAAAATTAAAAATGTATTTCTGCTAATGATGAGCATCCAAAAGCTTAGGGGTCCTCTCTTCCAGCATTGAGGCTAAGCTACCATGAGCCTGTGGTTTCTTCTGTGTCAGTTCATTAGTATCAAGCCAGACCCACCACTATCACCTGGGTCAGACATTTCTACCCGCAGGTTCTCAGAGAATCATGAGCCAACATAACCAGTCTTGTTATTATTCAGAGCCCCCTCAGTTTCCAAAGGACATCCTCCTTGGGTCGCCATCTGGTAGTGAAGCATCCTTCAGCTGCTCACTTCCAGCCTCTTACTTCTGTCTTTCTGCCTCTGGCAGGATTCACCTCCTTGGTACAGATTCTGTCACAGACCAATATTGCTGCTGCCCTCATAGTTCACAGTTCATTTTCTGTATTTCTGTTTTGCCTTTTCAAGGAGGTCACAAGCTCTCTTTAAAAGGGTGCTTCAGTTTCTCTTGCCTCCACAACACTGAGAGTTAGAGAAGACCTTTATAAGCTAGCTTGATAGTAGATTTCTCCTGTACTACACAGGATGCTAAGATAACCATCAGCTAATAGGTTAGCATTTGGTCATTGGTTTAGAGTAATACTATACAGTTTATTTTTTTATTTTCCATCCAGTTTCACTTTCTAAAATAAAAGATGATTATTATATACTTTATATACTTTTAATTTTGAACTATGCTCTACAATTAAATAGATCTACAAATGTTTGTAATCACAGTAATTTGTGACTCTTGACCTCAGATTTCTGCCATTTTTTCCCATTTGAGAGACACTAAGTCCTTACTCCTCATTATTTTGAAATAGCCATTGCCATTCATGGCTATTATAGAACGCTTTAGAATGTTAGAAGTTACCTCATCTACACAACTGTGCTGGAAAATGTAGATTTTCAGGACATTTAAATTATATCTCGATTTTAAGACAATAAACAGAAAACCAACTCTTTTAGGCCATTAAAAGTATTTAAATCAGAGATGGATGACAAGAGTCAAATAATCAGTTCAGTGTTTATGGTTCACATTATACTGTCCAATTACTTACAGATACTTAAAAACAAATTTTTGACTGGCTTATGTCTTTAACCATTGCTTTCAGTGGCTCACGGTGCAGAGTCAATATTTTCTAATTTCCTGTTAATCTAAAGACAAAACTTTGTTTTAAATCAGTAAGACTTTTTTCTTTCACAGTTTCACATGTACACGGTTACTTATTTTTGGCATCTTGTGCAGCCAGGGGTCTTAAAAAATCCATAAAACAAGCTATTGGCGCATGATATAAACACGTAGAGTTTCACTATAAATTGCTATTATTCTTTGGAAAGGCTTACTTTTAGCTAATGAACTTATTTAATTATGACTTGAGTGGGAAACAGCTTGTGGAGTGGCCCCTATCCACAGTCCACGATTTGGATGACTCTATTTTCAACTATGTGTCCCTCCAGACACATAAGGACACCATGTTTTTCTCGTCAGGTCACAGTGAAGATGGCTTACAGGTAACTTTTTCATTAAGCTAATTCATTCTACTCACAGATAGCAACTGTAGCACTAAATCACTCAATGTATTGAGAATTCAGGCCTCGATCAACTTAATCCCTAATCATTAGTTTACAGTGGCCACAAGGTCATGAAACAACATTTAGCAATATTCTACATTAAATATCAATTATGCTCCTAATGTGTTTATTCTCTAACTTCATTAAATAGAAGATGTCACTTAGGAAATAATTAACATTTAATTATAACAAAGCCAACAGTTGGCACAGGAATAATTTTAACTCTAAAATCGCGAAGAATTTCAGTGTTGAACTTTGATGGATGATCTATAGATTTACAAAAGGTGTTATTCAACGTCACTAACATAAAACAAAGGCTCTTCAGAGTCCTGTTTGAAGGTTTGTTTGGTTTTCAGGGGGAGGTAAGGAAGGAACTTGAATAATATTTTTCATAGTGCCTTTATCCAAAAGGATAGCAATTATTCATGTAATTACTAGGTATTTTTGTGAATAAGAGTTTGAGAGGGGTTTGACACCGTCCACTTGGCCGAGAACCATAATAGATGCCCTAACTGCTCCTTTATTATTTGCGGAGGGGGAAAACAAACAAGTTGAGCTATTATTTGAAATCTCTATAAATCCCATGAGCTAGTCTAAAGAGACATTCAGCTGAAAAATTCCTAGTCACCAGATTGGGTTGTTTTGCTTTGCTAGCTGGTCTACTTAAGGCTTTAAAATAAAAATGTTTTATTTACTTGAGCTCTTTGTCCCTGAAGACAATGACCCCCCCATTTCTTAATCCGAGTGCTATGTTAAGAAGTAAAGCAGGGACAAGGCAGTTAGCTCACCTGGGAGGAGCTCAGAGAGATTAGAGCTATGATTCCTCAGAGTAGAGGCACTGGAGGGCAATGTCTTCATAGAAAGCAGCTGCTTCTCTTAATGTCAGAAGGGAAGTTATCCTTCCTGAGTGAAAGACATAGACGAGACTGGACGTTTTACTGTAGGGCCTCACGGGTGACTCTATATTAGGTAACAGACCCCTAGCTTTGGTTTATCCCGTGAAGTCATATTGCTGCAGAGTTTGTGAAATGAGGAAAAACCTAGTTGAAATCTCTTATGTAAATAAAAAGGAAAAAGATTCACAAAGATGCGATTAACCAGCCGGGATGCGGCTCGGTGGTAGAGATCTCGCTTAGCACGTGCAAGGTTTTGGTGTTGAGGTCCAACCTGGTGACAAACACAAAGGTAAGGACCTCATACAGGCCGTTACATCATTGCACACACAAACAGCCAAAATTTGCGTCGTTTATGAAAAAAAAAATTCCTTCGTGGGAAATGCAAAGTATTAGCCATATTAGCTGAAGAAGAGTTGTTCGTTAGTGTTTTTATTATGTTAGCGCGTTTCCCCTTTGGCCTAGACGCACACAGTTTTGCACACTGTGTGCAACTTGGCAATACAGCCATTTTCTTTTGAACGTTACTGTAAGAATCCCTTAGATTGCTTTCGCGGGAAAGCGTCGACTCCTCACTCGAGCCCAGAGAGTGACTAAAAGCATCAAAAGAAAAGGCGGTGTCCAGTCATTGTCTTCATCTGACAGCCATTGTGGATTCCAAGAACAACAGGATTGATCGATACACGGCCCTGCGAGGAGGGATTATGCACCCGAAGCCACGCGGGTGCAAGCTCACAGATGGAATGACAGAGTGAGGCTAATTATCAATGAGGAAGGGGTTTGAGCCTGGATTAGGGGTTTTAAGGAACCAGATGGCTCCACACAAGCAGAAAGGACTTCTTTCCGCCACCTGGCAGGTAACGAGCACCAAGACCAGAACTGCTCAGTTACGTACACCTTTTGCCCTGCCACCCAATTCTTCCTTGATTTAAACCAACTCCCCTGCCATGTCCTTGGAGAGAGTCTTGCAGGAAGCACTGAATCCCTTTATGTTATCCTCATTTTTCTTTTTATCACAGATTCTCTCTTTAAATGACGTTTGGGGCTGAGTGGTTGAGCCCAGCCCACTGCGATTCCCAAAACTGGTGGCTAAATACAGCCTGTAGAGGCTCCAGAAGCCTGGATTTTTACCCCAAACTTTGATGTCAATAGTACATTTACCAGTACTCCAGGCAGATAAGAGTATATTTTAAACCCCCATCCACGTTTTTTAAGATTTATTTATTTACTATGTATGTTTGCAGGCCAGAAGTGGGCACCAGATCCAATTATGGATGGGCATGAGCCACCATGTGCTTGCTGGGATTTGAACTCAGGACCTCTGGAAGAGCAGTCAGTGCTTTTAACCACTAAGACATCTCTCCAGCCCTCCCATCAACATTTTTAAAACCAAGAACCTGTGTGTGTGTGTGTGTGTGTCTATGTGTGTGTCTGTGTGTGTGTGTGTGTGTGTGTGTCTGTGTCTGTGTGTCTGTGTCTGTGTCTGTGTCTGTGTCTGTGTAGGTAGGTGGTTGAGAGAGAAAGAAAGAGAGAATACATATTCATATAGTCATATAGTCATATCTAACTATATTGTTTTACCTTGTAACTTACTGATTATTTTAAAACAAATTTTATTTATTATCATTTATTATATTATTTATGATTTTAAAAATAAATAAAGGGCTACAGTCAATCTCAACTAACAATGGAAAATCAAATGAGTATATCATTTTGGGAGTCGGGTGAATAAATGAACTGAGACACTAAACAGCAGCGTCTCACTGCATCATAAAGAGACAATTGCCAGACACTGAGGAAGAGTGGAAACTGGGCTATAAGGTAAAGAATAAAATGGAGGCTAAACTCACATGCTATGACATAAAAGACATACCCCCACAATTTTTTATTATTTTGTATTTTTTTATTCATTTTTTTTTATTTTTTGAGACAAGGTCTCACTCTATCCTAGGCTAACCTGGAACTCATTAGCTAGCCGAGGCTAGCCTTCAGCTTTCAGCAGCACTACACTCAAGCCTCCCTGGTACTGAGATCATACATGTGAACCATCATTTCTATCAAGGGCAAGGCATTCATAAATTGAACAGGTCACCAGATGGGGCGTCTAGAAGGGTGATGTATTTTTATGTATTGGCCTGCGATGTGGAAAGTATTGGCTTATAGTAGTTCAAAACTATATGGTTTGTTCTATGTAGTTTTTCTAGATCCATATAGCTACTACTTGATATGCCCATCACCCATTTGATAAACACACTGAGGACTCAGGAGTGTTTTTCCTGTAAGCTTTACTGTGAATACCTTCCTCTACGATGAAAGGTGCGTTCCTGTAAGTAGAACTTGTCAAATTCTTTTCATACCTCCAAGATACACTGCTTATCTCCTTCTGAGTCAGATGTTGGCTTTCCCAGCAACCAAAATTATTCAAATATTTTACAGAAGTTCTGGCTAAGCCTACATAAAGATCTAGCTACAGGCCGATAATATCTCCATATCTTGGCCTATGTTATTATACCCTACTTTCCTCTATAATTTAAGCAAAAATCATTATTTTTCTTAATCAAATGAGAAAAGTGTATGCACTTTAGAAAGATCTCTGTACCTTCTTAAGCACGTGCCTACTCTGGGACCCATCATTTCTATCCCCATAGATTTATGAAGAGAACGTATATGCTGACAAAAAAAAATTCTACAAGAGTGTTCTATGCAACTTTGAGAGCCTGGCTCAAAACTAGAGATAGTCAAAATGTCCGTCAATAGAGAAGAGAACATGTAACATATATTTATGTAATTGGATGCTAATCTACAATTTTACAAAGCGAGGCAAATGAACAACATGAAGTAATCGCAATATAATTATGCTAATTGAAAAGCACTGACCTCAAAAAGAAAGTGTATATCTTATGAACATGTTTGAGAGATGTTTACAACAAGATACAATAATTGACTGGAAAAATCAACATGGGTGTGGCCTCTCGGGCAGTGGTACAGAGGCTCACAGGAGTAAGTACTATGAGTACTGTAGGCAGTAGGCATGTGGCCAAGTGAGACTTAGTGGGAGGGGTTGTTATTTGTCTGTTTTTCTCAGCAGATTTGCACATACTAGGCAAGAGCTTTACCAGTGGTCAGTACACCACTCCTCGTTGTCATCCCCACAACTATGCTGGCACCAGGCTATACTTTGAAAGAAGTCCGAGTTGCCCAGGTACAAGTATGTGTCAAAATATACAATTAGCACATTGTGGTTTACATAAGATTTTTGTCAAAATGAAAAAAGCCTGCAACTCCAGGTAGTGACATTCATATTAAATTATTTATGAATAAATATTAAGGAGTCTACAGATTGTTTTGAAACATCTAAATAAGACTAATGGGTGATTAGACAGCTTGACCAATCAATAGGGACATGATGAAAACACATTGCGTAAAATGCAAACACTAAAATGGACAACACATAGATTAACAGTGAACTTTTAACTTGATCACATTTAAAATTATTATAGGATGAGATGACACTTGCTGACAAGCTTGATGACCTGGTTGGGGTCTCTGGAACCCACAAGGTAGAAAGAACCAATTAACTCACAAACGTTACCCTCTGTCCTCCAGACTCAAGCCATGACAATAATTAACAAAAAAAATTCATAATTTTATATAATAAAAAATATGATCAAGGGTAGCAAATGAGATTCCTTATTTAGGAATCTGTGGGATTCAACCGAGAATAAAACACCAATTCCTGGTTCCCTGGGCCTCACAAGCTCTCTTGGTCTCTGTTTTTGTCCCATATGCATTCCAGGAGGTTCAACTTTCTGTCTAATCTTCAAGCCCAAGACAGTTGGTTGCAGAGTTCTTATCTATTGCTTCTCTCTGGAATACTCTTCGCCTAGATTTTCTTAGTATTTCGCTTTCTTCCCTTGGGTCATCCTAATCGTTCAGAGAGATTTGCTTGCATACCATTGGTCTACATTGAAATTACTTTTTGTGTGAACTTCATAAGCTCTGCAATCCCTCTGAGTATCTGCCTTCAAGAAAGGTACCTAGTAGATACACACATATAATCTGAGAATTGGGGAACTGATGCAGGAGGATAGTGAGATTCAGAGTTTGAAGCCAGCCTGAGCTATATAGTGAGTTCAAGGCTAGGCAAGGACACATAGCAAGATCTGGTTTACAAATCAAAATGCAGATAAGGCATGATACCTGAAACCACATCACTTGGGAAACAGAGGAAGAAGAATCAAGGTTTATTGTTATTCTCAGTGACATAGTAGGTTTGACATAGACAGTCTGGGCTAAATGGGACTGTCATTAAAATAAGAAGAATAATAGCTGGTATCTATAAGGAAAGTGGGCTCCGGGCCTTGCTTGAGCAGTACAGTAGAGCTGGCTCGGGAGGATGGGTCCCACTTAGTCAATCTGAGGGTATGAGAGCAGGAGGGCTGACTCTGCCTCCTACCAATGGCAGCATTGATTGGCCTAGCCAGAATAGTGATGGAGAGCTCACCCTGTTGGTGCTGATAAGGGAGAGTCAGTGTGCTAACCAGCTCTGTTACCACCCAGGCCCAGATGCAGTGCTCTGAGTTGACCCACCCCAAAATCTATATCATCTGCAGATGGTTGGGACACATGAAAGGGCCAGTCCTGCTTATCCAAAGCTGCAGGATCTCCATGACACAAAGCAACAACTGGATCACCAAGAGGAGTCCTGGTGAGGATCCAATATTGATGGTGAAACAGAAGCCAAAGATCTTGAACCAAACCAATGACTCATTGCAACGAACATTTGCAAGTGAAGATGTGTGGACAGAGATATATACTATGGGACACACTGTGACATACTATAGCTTGAAAAATGAGATGTTTTCTATGCTTTGGGTTGGTGTGTGTGTATGTGTGCTTATTTTGGGGGAGTGGCTATAAGAGCAGTGGGCAGATATGAGGAGACAGGGAGATGAATAGAATTGGGGTGCATGATGACTCACAAAGCAATAAAAAGTTTTTAAAAACAGACAAAGTGAGATTAAAGTCTATGGGGCAATAGCATTTTTTATAGTTAAATGTATAAGTAAGTGAATAAAGTACATACATAACATATGCAAAGCCTAGGTCAAGTGTACAAGTGGAGGGCCATATGTATCTATGAATTTAAAAATTCCATTAGGCTTATATGTTAAGTACAGTATATAACAAAATATCTTCTTAATTATAAACCTTAGCAACATATGTAAACAATACATTTAAATAGATATATTTAAATAGGTCTAAAAGTTGGCTAAGTATCAGAGACTAGTCTTAATGATCATTTGCACACCTTTGAGTGCTTTGCTCATAAGCCAATAATGCCTAACCGAGTCACTTAATAGTAAAGGTTACTGCTCTACTCTTTGAGCAACTTTTACAAACAATATGCTCACTCACAAATCCCTTTTAAGCTACAATTTTAACACTAAGATGTGTGTTATGTTCATACATCATCCCCACCATGAAGACGGTCTTGATCTTTTAGCTCCGCCTTCTTTTTTAAATTTTTTGTTTACCTTTTATTATCCACTTTACATCCGGCTCACTGCTCCCCTCCATGTCACCCCCTCCCATAATCATTCCCCTATCCTCCATCCCCTTCTACTCTGAGCAGGTGGGGGTCCTCTTGGGTATGCCCCCACCCTGGCACTTCAAGTGTCTTCGAGGCTAGGCAATTCCTCTCCCACTAGGCCAGACAAGGCAGCCCATCTAGAAGAACATATCTCACAGACAGGAAACAGCTTTTGGGAGAGCCCCTGTTCCAGTTGTTTGGGGCCCACATGAAAACCAAGCTGCACATCTGCTACATATGAGGGGGGAGGCCTCAGTCCAGCCAGTGTATCCTCTTTGGATTGGTGGTTCGACCTCCAAGAGTCCCAAGGACTCCAGGTTAGTTCATTCATTGGTCTTCCTGAGGAGTTCCTTATCCCCTTAGGGGCTGCAATCCTTCTTCCTATTCTGTATGGCAAAGGACACTGTGAGTAGGACAAACAGCAGCCTACATATTGGGAAAGGATCTTTGATAACCTTACATCTGACAAATACCCAAACTTTATAAAGAACTCAAGAAGTTAAACATCAACAACCCAAATAACCCAATTTAAAAATGGGGCATAGAGCTAAACAGAGACTTCTGTCCCTCAATTGAAGAATGGATAAAGAAAATGTGGTACATCTCTACAATGGAATACTATTCAACTATGAAAAAACGAAGACATGAATTTTGCAGGCAATTGGATGAATCTTGAGAGTATCATTTTGAATGAGTTAACCCAATCCCAAGGACATGAATGAAAGGAGTCCAGCATGGCTATTGACTCACACAGGTGTAGACGCCCACAGCCAAAGAGAGGATGGGGCTTGGGGACTCTTACAGAAGGGTAGGAGGAGGTAAGCTACACCTTTTATTAAATCTCCTTTCCAAGTTTTCAAAAGCACACCTCTCCTTCTCTTTAGAGGCCCTTACTCTGTTTTTACTATATGGTCCTGTTTCCTCTCTAATGTTCTTTCAGCTCAAGACCTAAGCATAGCTGAGGTCCTTTCTCCTAATAAACCTCATTTCTGAAGGACGATTGTGTGTTGGCTCCTTAAGAATCAAGAGCCCTGGCATTTCCTTTTCCTTTTCTTAACAAAACAGAAGGGAGAAATGGGCACATTCAGAAATCAAAGAATTATTGATGACCAGAAACAGTACCTCATTTAACCAGAGACAATGGCATTTACACTGAGAGCAAATATTTGACAAAGACATTTGTCTTTTCTCCTACCTGAGATTTTTCTACCACTTAAGTCCTTACTAAACAGCAAACTTGTCTGACAAGAGTGCAGCGCACAGAATGTATGCATTCGGACAGAGATGATTCAGGCAGGAGTGACTATGTCGCACTTTCCTAAGAAGGGAGTGGCATCAGGAGATCCCAGCACACCAGCTGTACAAGAATGAGGTTAGAAAAGATTAGGAAAATAACACACACAGACAGACAAACAGATGAATACAAGACAGATGCCTGATAGAGCTATTGTGATGGTATGCCACAAACCAGAACTCTTAGCTTCCTCTTCCTTGGTCAAATAGAAATAGGGTAGGAGGCAAGCAGTGATTGAATTTTGAGGGTTTCATTGGTGACCCTTTTCCAACAAAATATGATACCGTCTTCATCTGATTTGTGCAGGGTGATTAAAACCTTTCATTTTGCTCCATCATTTCCCCAAATTCCTTTCTTAATCAATTGTGGTGAGGTCACCCTTTTGATTTTGATTGTTTCCTGTCTGGGTAGGTCATTGCCTTCCTCCATTGCTAGCTGCTTTAATTGTGCTAGATGTTGGGAGTTTCATCATTGTTCAACAACTGTATACAATCCTGTTTCTTGTTAGATTTCAAATTTCACTTCTGATGCCTTGACATTTTACTGTAGCATGCAAAAATCAATAAGGAGCTGAAGATGCCTAGGGTTAAGCAGCGGCATAATCACCACCAATCAAAAGTAAAGGTTAATTCTGCAAACAGAAATTCCTTTGTCACAGGCATCCCATCAGAAAGGAACACTCAGACACAGTTTATAGCCAACTGAAAGTCTTCATGTCACCCTCAAGTATTTGGGGCCCAAGTACATCACCAAGTGTTCAGAGTAACAGATTTTTTATTTTATTTTTCTTGTACATTTTATGTATTTACATTTCAAATGTTATCCCTTTTCCCCCTTCTTCCAAAGCCCCTCCACCTCCCCCTGCTTCGGTGAGGGCGCTCCCATTCTCACCCACCCACTCCAACCTCAACGCCCTGGCATTGCCCTACATTGGAGAAACAAGACTTCACAAGATCAAGGGCTTTTCCTCCTATTGATGCTGGACAAAGCCATCCTCTGCTACATATGTGGCTAGAGTTGTGGGTCCCTCCATGTGTACTCATCAGTTGGTGGTTTAGTCCCTGGGAGCTCTGGTAGGTCTGGTTGGTTGATGTTGTTCTTCCTATGATGTCACAAACCCCTTCAGCTCCTTTAGTCTTTTTTCTAACCCCTCCATTGGGGTCCCCTTGTTCACTCCAATGGTTAGTTGCAAACATCCTCATCTGTATCAGTAGGGCTCTGGTAGAGCCTCTCAGGAGACACCCATATCTCGCTCCTGTCACCAAGTACTTCTTGGCATCAGCAATAGTGACTGGGTTTGGTGGCAGCATATGGGATGTACCCCCAGGTGGGACAGTCTCTAGATTACCTTTTCTTCAGTCCCTGCTCCACTCTTTGTCCCTGTGTTTCTTCGCATGAGTATTTTCTCCCTTCTAAGAAGGAATGAAACATCCACATTTTGCTCTCCCTCCTTCTAGGGCTTCATATGATCTCTGAATTTTTTCTTAGGTATTCCAAACTTTTTGGCTAATATCCACTTATCAGTGAGTACATACCCTGTGTGTTCTTTTGTGATTGGGTTACCTCACTCAGGACTATATTTTCTAGTTCCATCCATTTGCCTACGAATTTCATGTTGTCATTGTTTTAAATAGCTGAGTAGTGCTCCATGTGTAGATGTACCACATTTTCTGCATCCATTCCTCTGTTAAAGGGCCTCTGGGTTCTTTCCAACTTCTGGCTATTAGAAATAAGACTGCTGTGAGCATAGTGGAGCACGTGTCTTTTTTATATGTTGGGGCATCTTTTGGGTATATGCTCAGGAGTGGTATAACTGGATCCTCATGTAGTACAATGTCCAAATTTCTGAGGACACCAGACTGATTTCCAGAGTGGTTGTACCAGCTTGCAATCCCACCAACAATGGAGGAGTGTTCCTATTTCTCTACACCCTTGCCAGCATCTGCTGCGACCTGAGTTTTTGACGTTAGCCATTCTCACTGGGGTCAGGTGGGTTCTCCAGGTTGTTTTGATTTGCATTTCCCTTATGACTAAGGATGTTGAACATTTCTTTAGGTGCTTCTCAGTCATTCAGTATTCCTCAGTTGAAAATTCTTTGTTTAGCTCTGTACCCCATTTTTTAAAGAATTATTTGATTCTCTGGAGTCTAACTTCTTGAGTTCTTTGTATATTTTGGATATTAGCCCTCTATCAGTTGTAGGGTTGGTAAAGATCTTTTCCCAATCTGTTGGTTGCTGTTTTGTCCTATTGACAGTGTCCTTTGCATTGCAGAAGCTTTGTGATTTTATGAGGTCCCATTTGTTGATTCTTGATCTTAGAGCATAAACTATTAGTGTTCTGTTCAGGAAAATTTCCCCTGTGCCTCATGTGTTTGAGGTTCTTCCCCACTTTCTCTTCTATTAGTTTCAGTGTATCTGGTTTTATGTGGAGGTCCTGGATCCACTTGGACTTGAGCTTTGTACAGGACAATAGAATGGATTGATTTGCATTCTTCTATACGCTGACTGCCAGTTGAATCAGCACCATTTGTTGAAAAGGCTATCTTTTTTCCACTGGGTAGTTTTAGCTCCTTTGTCAAAGATTAAGTGACCATAGGTGTATGGGTTCGCTTCTGGGTCTTCAATTCTATTCCACTGATCTACCTGCCTGCCTCTTTTCCAATACCATGCAGTTTTTATCACAATTGCTCTGTGATACAGCTTGAGGTCAAGGATGGTGATTCCCCTAGAAATTCTTTTATTGTTGAGAATAGTTTTTCTATCCTGGGTATTTTGCTTTTCCAAGTAAATCTGCAAATTGCTTTTACTAGTGAAAAATTGAGTTGGAATTTTGATGAGGATTGCATTGACTCTGTAGATTGCTCTTGGTAAGATGGCCATTTTTACTATATTAATCCTGCCAGTCCATGAGCATGGGAGGTCTTTCCATCTTCTGAGATCTTCTTTGATTTCTTTCTTCAGAGACATGAACTTTTTGTCACACAGATCCTTCACTTGCTTGGTTAGACTCACACAAAATATTTTATATTATTTGTGACTATTGTGAAGGGTGTCGTTTCCCTCATTTCTTTCTCAGCCTGTTTATCCTTTAAGTAGAGGAAGTCTCCTGATTTGTTTGAGTTAATTTTATACCCAGCCACTTTGCTGAAGTTGTTTATCAGCTGTAGGAGTTCTCTGGTGGTATTTTTGGGGTCACTTAAGTATATTATCATATCATTCGCAAATGATTAAGGAGTTTTTTAAGGCAAAAACTACATCCTGGTGTCTTTCTTTGACTGCAGGGGGAGTTTGCACAAGCAAGAAGTTTCATGGAAGCTAAGATAAGCAGTTAGATAGAAGGGGAAGTTTGCACACACAGGCATTTTATCAGAAGATAAAATAAGTTAGCCAGGGCCTCTTGACTCTGGGTTCCTAGACTAGAGTTAGGTAATATTCCATGTGACTTCTCATCAAGGAGATCAAATTCTAGTTAAACCTAAAATAGCTTTCACAAGAATACAAGATGGGGGAACTTCTGCATGGTCTTTCCCTGTCACATCTTGGTAAATAATTTCATGTTCCAACTTAAAAGCACCTCAAAGGAGATAAGAGATAGTTTATTCTAGACCACATATAAATGACCATGATCTGGGGACACAGACTTAAGTTACTCTGAATTCCATTTTCCAGTGCAGAAGCACTATCATAAAGACTTTATGGTAACATAAAAAAATGCAAGTCATAAATCAAGAAACTTTTAAGCTCATTGGTAGAAAACATTAGTGAGTTAAAGCAGGGCAGGAGAAATGTCTGCTATGAGCCTCAGATGCTGTAACATGATATTCAATTCCTACGAGTTGATGGGACTAGGTATCAATCTATACATCTCAAAGGATTTACCTAGAGGTCACAAGCTGTTAAGTGAGGTACAGAGGAGGAGAGTACACCTAGCCTCTTAGCTGTTAAGAGACTAAAGATTGCCCAAGATAATTTGGCTTTGGCCAATTAGCTAATGTGACATTCTAAGCTCTTCACAATCAATGAAGTTCTGACCAGTT
Source organism: Rattus norvegicus (assembly GCF_021556685.1). Classification (NCBI taxonomy): domain Eukaryota; kingdom Metazoa; phylum Chordata; class Mammalia; order Rodentia; family Muridae; genus Rattus; species Rattus norvegicus. The sequence continues at coordinate 226,448,314 of NC_141535.1, read as the reverse complement.
ATTTAGCAGTGGAAGGTGTAGATTTTTCCAGAAACTTCTATTAACAAATGCTATGAGGAATCTGGCTTCCTTATTGCAAATTTGTAGCTTTCTTTGAGGACTAGATGAACAAAAATTTGGATAGCAAATGAGAATTCTGTACATGGTAAGGTCTTCTTTAGCAGTTAGAAAGGGGTGTTCACAGTGTCACACAATAGCAGAAACAAAGTGAAGGTGATCTGGCAAGATGATCTCATTTTAAAAATAGTGTGTACCATATTCCCAGACCAGGATACTGAGTAGAAACATGGCTAAGACTGCCTCTGTGTTTTATACCTAACCAACAAGGAGCTTGACAGTTCCTTTTTGGCTAAAGTTCAACCTCACAGTTAGAAAGCATCATGAAAAGGGAGAAGACTTTGTTTGCAAGAGAAACAACATTTAGATATTGAAGCATTTCAGGAATTCTACACCTGGTCAAACAAGCTTATCTAACAAAGAACTAACAAAAGGGACTGTAGGGTAAGTGGAAACATAAGGAGAAGCAGACCCACTGCTTATAAAGTGTTTATAAGAAAAGAAATGACTAGAACTCTCACAGTTATTCAAACTAATTGACCCAGTTCATAGAATATTGTGTTCTGATTCTCCTTAAGCTATAAAGTATTTACAATCAAATTTCTTTTACAGTCAAATTGTTGCAGCCCTTCTAATATTGCTCGACCTGCCCAAGTTGTGGTATTTTAAGTAAGATTGCCATAGACCATAAATTTGAAAGAGAACAAGGTGTGGGTTGGGGTGGGGGGATACTTACAGAGAAGAAAGGGAATGGGGGAATGATGTAACTATATTATACTTTCAAAAATAAAAGAAATAATTATCTTAAACTGACTGCCATAGAGACACTTGTAGGAAGAATTTAAAAGGACATGATCAGGTGTGTGAATTGGGCTGCAGAAAGGTTTCACACGGACTGCATAATTAAAGAGAAGTCATTTTACCTACCCAGAAACATGGCCTCCAGGGTCGTTGGAATGTAGGATTTACAACTATGATTACAAAAAGTTAAGTGACCAACCAAACACAAATGTTTACCAAGAAGTGCAGTTTACTTGTTTTTTTTTAATCTTCCAATCTATAAAACTTTTACATAGGAATAGCTGCATAACTCTTTGCCCTTTCTCAGTCTTACTCAAGTCCTAGTTGCCTATTTCATCTCATTAAAAGATTTAGACACTACGAGTCCTGTGAAATATTCAGAACTATTAGCCCTATGAAGCACTGTCCTCTGGAGAAGACACACATAATCGTGGACTCACAGAAGGGATGGTTACCTGCACAAAAGGGAAGTGATGAGAACAGGAATGCAGGAGAAGAGGTTTCGTCTGCAGAGGTGGAAGGGGATCAAAGAGGATACACACCACTAAATATGCTCACAATACCTTGTAGACATGGGGAAACGACAATACGTAGATTTCTAAGTGTTAATTATTAAATGGCTGACTATACAAATAGCCGGATTTAAAAACAAATCTTTGATCTTTTCTTTTATATGTATTAGGTAATTCTTTCCTAAGGTTCAGAGTCATAGGAAGGAACAAAACTATTAGCCATTCAAGTGTAGGAAGTAAAACTTTTACAAGAAAAAGAAATTTACTAGTATGCTAGCATTTTCCCAAGAAGCAGAAGTAATATGACGTACGCAGGGAGAATGATTTTAACCTATCAGCTTACCTTAGGAAGGCTAATACTTTAGGACTTTATGGATTAAGTTAGCAGGGTAGAAACCTAAAGGAGTCAGGTCTACAAGATGTCTGCTCCCAGAATTCTGTGCTAAGGGTAGAAAATTATCTATTTCATTTAAGACCTTTAACTGACTGAAGCCCATCATAAAGTGGAAATATCTATAATGCTTGACCTAAATACCTGAGTGCTGTGGACTTAGCTATAGCGATGTATAAAATTATCATTTGCGGATAAATTAATCATTATAACTGTCATGTGATTTTCATAAAAATTTAATACTGTTGGAGAAACAAAGGACTTACTTCAGATTTCAGATAAACTTCAGCAAGAATCCACCTCCCATAGCTGCATGACCTTGGACACAGTATTCCTAATAATTCTTTAACTGCTGAAGGAAGAAATAAAGTTCTCTCTGCTTCCTGGAATTGTTGTGAACATTAAGTTAATTGATTAATGGCATTTAACACACTGTAGGTATTCTATAAATAATACCTGATTGTTATTTTGACTGAATTTTCCCTGACCTCTCTATATTCTTTCCTTAAGATGATACAGAATTTTAAAGAAAATGTATTTTCCTCAAATAGTCTTCATGTACTAACATATAGTCTTTAAAATGTTTTATTAAATAAAATGTTATAATGCAGCAAACTATTTCCTAAGTTACCAGCTTGGTTTCTTTCAGAGATAGAACTTTCTCCTTGCAAAGCAAAAGTGTTATAATTTTAGGAATTTGGTGACTTTTAAAGAAGAAAATAATAATCACCATTTGTACCCTGCCTTGATTCCCCCCCCCCCCTCTCTCTCTCTCTCTCACACACACACACACACACACACACACACACACACACACACACACACACGGGCCAGAATGTTCAACTAGAAGCTGCAATTAAAGATTAAATGTGCAGAGAACACCAAATGTATAATTTAGTTAAGTACCACACCGAGAGGGGTACTGACCAGTGCCACTCTTCACAAGGGGGACAGAGCACTCCTGAGACCACTCCTGAGATGACCCCAGACACCTGGAAACCCACAGATGCCACTATGAGGAGCAAGTAAGTGATGGGGAAATAGAGAAGAAAAAGAAACCAGAAGGATGTGGGTGCAATGAAGAGGGGCAGAACTGGAGATTCGAGTGTAGTAAGAAATAGCCTGATGTGCAAGGCCGTTTGATGCCACCTAAGGCCATGGTGAAGTTTTTGGCTGCACTACTGCAGAAGGCCATGTCTGGGTTCACCACCAAAGATAGGGCAGATATCCCTGGTCTGGGCTACCACCCAGGGCCATGTTGATGTCTGAGTGCTGTGCAGAGCTGAACCCAGCCCTTGCCCAGGGAATCGTGAGAAAGCTGGCCCCGAAAGCATGAGAGCAAGAGAGCTTGCCCCACCCCTCGCCAGCTGTAGTACTTGGGGAAGTGGGCACCGCATATTGCCCCGGATCCACAGTAGAGCAGGCCTTCATTGCAGGAGTTGTAGGCAAGCCTGCCGAAGCAGGTGAGCATGGGAGAGCAGTCCCTGCAGTTTGTCTGCCCTGCCGCGCAGTGGCCAGGACAAGGGAGAGAGGCCCTCTAGCTTCAGATACAGTTAGTCAAGACAAAACAGACTCCATTGTGGGTTTGGGGTTTTATGAGGTGTCTGGAGGGTTTTTAAGAGGGGGTGTCATGTGCTTTTTGTTTGATTTGGTTTGGTATTTTTTTTGTGTTGTTGGGGGTTTTATTTGTCTGTTTTGATCTTTGTTTTTTGCTTTTAGTAGACATTTTTTTCCGGGGGGGACATTAATTTTGGGGGAGAGGGGAGAGAAGGGGAAGATCTTGGATGAGTTGGGGGGAGAGAAAGAATGTGATCAAAATATATGGTATGTAAAATATTAATAACAATTTCTATTTTAAAAAGAGGAAATACGATTATGGTAAGGCATCTCACAAAGTTGGTATCGGCTCTTCCCATAAATGACCTGTATTTGTATGAGCTCTATACAAAATCGTGTGTGAAGCAAATCACTTTTCAAGTAGTAAAGTATTATAGAAATGCCAAAAAAAGAAGTTAAAAGGCAGGCACAATGACATATGTTTTTAAAAATGCTACTCAAGAATTTCATAGGCAAACTTTGCTCCTGTCCTGGGTGGTAAAGACTGGACGAGTATCGGGGAGATTCCTGGAGAACTCCTCAGACAAGAGGTCCAGAGCAAGCCTTGAAGCTAAAGTCAATATTCCTAACCTGCACAGCTCACTCTGGCTTCACTGAAGTGATTACGCTCCACAATGGATCCCCATGCCAAATCCCTGGATTTGGTACCTTCTTAAATTAAATGGCACGTCTGGGCCACCCTTCCATGGCAGCCCCCTCACCACCTCTAACACTCAGACCAACATTGCTCCCCAGCTCAGCCTCTGCAGTGAGTAACCCCTGGGAAGGTAAATTGCTGTCTGCCCTGGGGTTTGGGTTCGTTTCTTGTGTTTTACTCTCTATTGTTTTGGCTGTGGTGAATCAAGGTGCACAGAAAAAAGGGAGCTGTTAGAACAAATTTCGCTGTCCTCCATGACCAGAGCTGTCTAACCAGCAGAAAAGTGTGCACAGGCCGGGAATTAGCAGGCCCGAGAGCAAGGTAATTTGTGCAGCAGGAAACCCAGCTGCCACTTTGGCCACCTTTGCTCATGAAGCACATTTTTAGTTTGGCTATTTGTGTAGAAAAAGAACTGATCTACTGTGAAAAACACAAAGAGGCAAAGGAAGGCTTGACTTCTCATCCACTCCCTGCTTCAAACTCCTGGCATATTTTTGCTGGACGTCGGCCTACGTTACAGGGTTTGCTGTCTGCCCTTCTTTTCTTTGACTGGCATTTCCTTTTTGCATCTTCTCTCTAATTCCAAACTTCAGTTCAAAGGTCTTTGTTTCATTTTTGTTTTTCTGAATGAGAATATCAGGTAAAAGTCAACCTCAGAATTTTCACAGTTAGACCATTAGCCAGATATGACTAGAGGCGCTTCAGAGAATAAATGAGCCCAATGGCCTCCGGAATCTTGTTTTCCAGTTCTCCACAGTATGTCAGTTTTTTCAAACTAAAACTCTTGCTATACTAAAAAAAAATCCTGATCCACAAACTTACAGCCCTCAAACAGAACGGTTACCTCGCTGCCCAGTGACCCGGGAAGGCTCAGCCTGCAGCACAGTTTACCGGAGCTTCCATGAAGAGAGTTCTGTGGAGCAGCTTCTAACTAGTTGCCTTATTACACACTGAGCAAAAGTGTACAGTCCTCAACTCAGCTCGCTATCTTCCTAAACTCCCCAATTTGCACTGCTCCCCTGTGTCTACACTTAATATACAACAATAAAATAGAATCCATCTCCCTTACATAAATGAAATCTAAATGAGCTATGAATGAACATCTGGTTCATTATGAGTTACAAAAAAAATAACAGTACTACTACCAAAACATTAAAACCTTCCTCATACACACATATACATGCACACATACTCACACACACACACACACACACACACTCATACACTCACAAACACTCACATACATACTCATACACTCACACACACTCTCACACACACACTCACAAATACTCACATACACACTCACACTCTCACACTCACATACTCACACACACACACTCATACACTCACAAACACTCACATACACACTCACACTCTCACACTCACATACACTCACATACTCACACACTCTCACATACACTGGCACACTCACACACACTCACATACACACACATTCACACTCACCCTCTCTCACAACACACTCATACTCTCACACACTCAACACTCTCACACACTCGCACACACTCACATATACTCACACTCACGCGCACACACACACACTCACTCACTCATACACACACACAGTGGCACACTCACACATACTCACATACACATACTCACACACTCACACATCAACACGCACACTCTCACACTCTCTTTCACACATACACACGTACGCATGCGCACAGAGAGAGAGAGAGAGAGAGAGAGAGAGAGAGAGAGAGAGAGAGAGAGACTAGAGGCAATGGTATTGAGAAGGGCAGGATTTGGGCACTTTAGGTAAGAGACAGGAAGCTGTCTCCTATGCATTAGCTTCTCAGAGAGCATGCTCAGTCTCAATTCCTCAACACCAGTGGCACCACCAGGCAGGAAGCATTATTGAGACCTTGTGGTGTGCTGCAACCGACAGGCTATGGAGTCCAGTGACCCTGGTTCGCTGCTGGCTCAGCCACTCACAGATTTCATATAACCTCTCTGTACCTTATTCCTTCCATAGGTCACTGTTTATAAGATTTTGGGAAGACCCAAGACACTGAACATGAGATCCTTGGCACATGCTCAATAAGATATGGCTGATGGCTCCATTTTAAGAGAAAGAAACAGAGACAGGAAAGTCCAAGGCCTCCCATTCTTGACTTTAAAGCGTTCGATACTTTGTCACCTTTTCACTGATGCACTGACCCTGATGAAGTTTATTCAGAAAAAGGGTTTTCAAATAAGGTGTTTAAAGGGACAGGGCAGGCCCTAAGCTGGAAGGAAATGTGGAGTGGCTCCCACTTCTTCATGCTCGTCTTCATTCTACTCTCTCCGAAATCCAAAATGCATTGCCAGATGCAAGATTCACAACTCGGCCACTACTACGGACCGAACTCCTTGTCCATTAATTTCCGCTTAAGCCACGTTGCATTTGCCAATTTCAAATCTCTCACTAGATGTGGATAAGGATAAGTCTTCCACAGAGGAAGGGGGATCTCTCCATTAACTGCTCTAACAGTCTCTGCACCTTTGAGCAAAATAGAATTTACTCAGCTTTATGCTAGAAACATTTTGTATCTTTTCATAAACTGGCTCTCCCCCACCCTCTGCCTTTAATTTCGGTCATTCCAGACTTAAGAAATCTGATACGTGTTTACTGAAAATGGCTGGACCATATTCAAAACCTGTACAAACTTCAAAACACTTGGTGCATTTGGTTCTAGGAACTTCCACTGTTTCTTCACTCCCACTCCCTTTTCAAATTCCTTCGAGACCTGTAAACCTGAAACTATTTAAGTGTGGTTATTACATTCAGTACCAGTGGTTTGGGATTTTTTTTAATACCTTCCTTAGAACATTTAAGTTCTTCCCAGTAAGAGAATTCAGTAAGAACCGAAGTAAGAACTTCCCAGTAAGTTGCCAGTCACACTCTCTTGTCACCTTTCTTATGTCACTGAGTCATAAAACTATATAACCAAGTTCACATGTGAGAGGCCACTAACTCCCATCTGTCTTAGTTAGGGTCCCATAGCTTTGAGGAGACACCATGACCAAGGCAACTCTTATAAAGGACAACATTTAATTGGGGCTGGCTTACAGGTTCAGAGGTTCAGTCCATTTTCATCATGACAGGAAGCATGGCAGCATCCAGGCAAACATGGTGCTGGCAGAGCTGAGAGTTTGACAACTTGATCCAAAGGCAGCCAAGAAGGGACAAGATCCAGAGATCATCCTGGCCAGAGTTGAACAAAGCCTCCCCTCCACAGTGACACACTTCCTCTAACAGGGCTATGCCTACTCCAATAGGGCCACAGCTCCTAATAGTGCCGCTTCCCATGGGCCAAGCATATTCAAACCACTGTGCCACCCAACCAGCTGCTGAAGATCAGGTAGAAAGGGTCTTCTTGGTCAGGTCAGTCCTGCTGCACTTAGAGCTTGAGAAGCAGGGGCATTGAAAACAATTGGGCAACTGAATCCAAGGGTATGGGGAATAATGATCAGGAATGAGTGTGCATAAGTAGTATGAAGTAAGTGTATAAAGTAAAGTAATAAGTTTATCTGCCTTAGTGGAACAGAACTGGAGACCAGGAAAGGAGAAAGGAGATAGAAAAGCTTGAAGACTGACTGCTACCTGCCCATCAGCCATTGCACGGATTGACGGATTGTGTGTGTGCGTGTGTGTGTGTGTGTGTGTGTGTGTGTGTGTGTCCTATGCATTTATATACCCATGCATATATATACATACCCATGTGCATGCGCACGTGCACACACACACACACACACACTCACACACACACTTCTCAGTAGTCAGAACAAGCTACATGAAGGAACATGGGGAAATTGCAAACACGATGTGCTAAATAAAAGAGGTCACGCAATCAATCATTCATGAGATTCTTTTAAAAAATAATCGGGTTATAAAATTACTCTACCTAAGAGAAAATTCTGAAAAAGGCAAAATCTTAATGATTGAAAGCAGGTCAGCAGCCGCCAGGAGACAGGGCAAGGGGCAGGGGAAGCACCAGGGAGGCAGAGCCCAGAGGATTTGAGGGAGGGTAAGTCTTCACATCACGGTTGTGGTGATGGTTGCATGAATGCCGGCATAGAGCTTCCAAAAGTTGATAAAGTTTATTGAATATCTAAATTGTGAATCAACCCAACTCTGCCGTGGTTGTTATGGTAATTGCGTGTACAAACAGCCAAGGGTGGCAAAGCATAAGTCAGCATTGCTGAGAGGAAGGGAATAGAAACGGTTCATCATGTCTGGGGCTGAAACACAGTTTGGCAAAGGCCAACTGGGGATACACTGTAGAAACTTTCCATAGCCACACCCTCCTGCCTAAAATGTGTAGGTCTGGCGGTGAGACAGAAAGAGGTCAAATGGGGTTGGGGTGAGGGAAGCTCATGTTCTCTTTATCTAGGCATCAAGACCATGTTTCGTGAGGTCGCATGTTGACTTGGGATATATAAATGCAATCATTTACATCGTAAAATCGAAGCCCAAGTAGCATTCTTTCCCAGAAACAGTGTTGCTTCCATAAGCATCCAGGAAGCAAAGTGTTTCAAACTGGGGCTAAATTTATCCCATCAGAATTTAGAAATGTCCTGACCACATCACCCGTCTCTCAGAGAGGTTCTTTGTCTCCTGTGTAAACCTAATTAAAAGTTGGTGTGCCGCTTATAACTACATAGACTGAAAACGGAAATTCACCACGACGAGTAAACCAAAATAAAGCTCGTCTTGGCCCATCACAAAAATAGGCCTGAGAGAAGACAGCAAAGGCAGAAAAAGAAAATTAGAAAAGAAAAGACAAAGTAAAAACTGGAAATCCACCTGTGAGAGAATGAAGTTAAATCTAGATCTCTCACCCTGCACAAAAATCAGTTCAGAGTGGATCAAAGAACTCAGCCTAAAACCTGAACCTTTCAAAGAAAAACATAGGAAATATACTCCAAGTTACAGGAGTAGGCAATGACTTTCTGCATAGCAGCTCTCAATAAATAGCACAGGAGAAAGTCCCCCAGATCACCAAATGGGATTTCCTCAAACTAAAATGCTTCTGCAGAGTGAAATAAATTCCCAACGTACAGACTCCATCATTTACGAATGGGGTAAAACTTTGCCAGCTGTATTCCAGACAAGGAGTTACTACCTAGACAGTGTAAAGAACGGTAAAAAATTAATTGAACCCTGTCAATCAGCAGAGAGCTCTCAAAAGAAGAAATAGGGATGATCGGTAAATACTGGGAGAACTGTTCAGCATTCCTCAGGGAAACGCAGATTAAAACTAGAGACTCAGTGTCACCCAGGTAGGAATGTCAATCATCCATCCATAAATTAAGTGAGAACTAGTGTGGGTGAGGATACGGGGGAGGAGGGATGAACCTTTGCACACTCTTGGTGAGTGTGCTCAGGTGTGAACTGTGCAAACCACCTATGCGAGTCAGTCAGAAGGCTTCTGGAAAAGACTGAAAATAGAACTTCCGTATGACCCGGTTGTACCACCCCTGGGCATTCACTCAAAGGACCCCACATCCTGCCACAGATGCACCTGTGAAGTCGTGTCTGCTTCTGCTCTATTCACAATGGCTGGGAAACCGAAACAGCCGAGATGCTCGTCACCAGACGAAGATGAATGGATAATAAAAAACGTGGTACATTAGCACAAGCGAAATTTCATTCAGCCGTAAAGAAAGCCAAAGTCATAAAATTCGTGGGACAATGGGTGAAACAGCTTTGTGATAATAAGGGAGGTAATTTGGGCTTAGGAAGACAAACATGTTTCCTTTCATTTATGGGTTCTGGTTTTTGTTGCTGTGTGTGTATATTTAGGTGGGGATAAGTGTGGATAGAGGTCAGGAAACTTCCCAGAAGCCCAAAGGTGGGGGAAAAAAGACTTCAATGGCAGGGTCAGAGAGTGTAATAAAGCACACATATACAACGGTGAACAAAAGAATCCTGGAGGTTGAAGGCTACAGTGAGGCCAGGAACTGGGGGGGAAAGTGTGAGACAGAGCCAACCAAAACAAAACATGTGTGGAAAAGGTCATAAGGAAACATGTTACTTTGTAAGCTAATCAAAAAACAAACAAATAAAGAATATATATAATTTAAAAGAATATATATATAATTTAAAAGAACCCAAGGAGATTAGTTTTATAAGAAAAGCCCTTGCAGACCCAATTCAAAGGCTCAAAGGTTGTTCTCTGCCTCCAAGCCTCCCTGTGCAGATAACACCTGGTCTTGTTCTCTCCTAAAAGAGCTGACCCAAAGGAATCCAGGGTCAGGGTGCTCTTGTACCCTGCGTCAGGGGAAAACAACCATCAATGTTCTGCCTCCACACACACTTGACAGGTGTCATTTGACTGCCCACCACTCACAGGTCAGACTTCCTGCTTCCTTGTCTGATCCCAGAGATTTGAGTGTAAGCCCTGCTGTCTGCCTCCGTTACGAAGGTCACACACAAAAGATATTATTGAATCCTGGTTTCACTGTTAGAAATTGATATAAAAATTTCAGGTTTTGTGGATCAAGGACAATTTGGGGCAAACGTAATTAATAATAATAATAATAATAATAATAATAATAATAATAATAATAATAGAAAACACACATGAAATAATATGAATATCTTTGCCTCCCTTCCTCCATTTCTTTTTCTTCTGCAGGCTCCACCTCTTTGCTTTATTGTGTGTTACGAAGGTCGCCCAAACCAACAAAACAACTCTTTGAAAAATCACTGCCCCAAACCCGATTGGATAGAAACTGCCTTATCATTTATTCTTCAGGAATGACAATGACATTAGTAATAACAACTGTCATAATAATCGGCCCACACTAAGCACCCATAACTTGTTGGGCCCCCTACAACACTGGTCTTTCAGGCTGTGTACAGCAGATTACATGATTCTCAACTCCTAGACATAAAAGGGCTTTTGAAGTTGAAGTTCAAGTGGTAGATAACTACGGAGTCAAGACTGAACCCATCTAACTGAAGCTCGCTGAGAAGAAAGTATGGCCAGGATGAAGGAGAAAAATGCTGCTTGGTGTCCTAGTGGACATGGGGATGGTAATCCCAAATCAGAAAAGTACACGTTGACTGCTACCTGAAAGATGTGAAAAAACTATCTAAACTCTTTTAACATCCATCTAAGCCTTGGTGGCTGGGTATAGAAAAAACTTCCCATATCTTGTAGCCAAGAGTTATGATAAGGAAAATTGATAGGGCCACAGAGGCGATATCTAGTCTAATCCTTAAAAGTGAGTTGAAGATAGAGGCCTTATATCCAAAATATACAAAGAACTCAAGAAGTTAGACCGCAGGGAAACAAATAACCCTATTAAAAATGGGGTTCAGAGCTAAACAAAGAATTCACAGCTGAGGAATGCCGAATGGCTGAGAAACACCTAAAGAAATGTTCAACATCTTTAGTCATAAGGGAAATGCAAATCAAAACAACCCTGAGATTTCACCTCACACCAGTGCGATTGGCTAAGATCAAAAACTCAGGTGACAGCAGATGCTGGCGAGGATGTGGAGAAAGAGGAACACTCCTCCATTGTTGGTGGGATTGCAGACTGGTAAAACCATTCTGGAAATCAGTCTGGAGGTTCCTCAGAAAATTGGACATTGAACTGCCTGAGGATCCAGCTATACCTCTCTTGGGCATATACCCAAAAGATGCCTCAACATATAAAAGAGACACGTGCTCCACTATGTTCATCGCAGCCTTATTTATAATAGCCAGAAAATGGAAAGAACCCAGATGCCCTTCAACAGAGGAATGGATACAGAAAATGTGGTACATCTACACAATGGAATATTACTCAGCTATCAAAAACAACGAGTTTATGAAATTCGTAGGCAAATGGTTGGAACTGGAAAATATCATCCTGAGTGAGCTAACCCAATCACAGAAAGACATACATGGTATGCACTCATTGATAAGTGGCTATTAGCCCAAATGCTTGAATTACCCTAGATCCCTAGAACAAACGAAATTCAAGACGGATGATCAAAATGTGAATGCTTCACTCCTTCTTTAAATGAGGAAAAAGAATACCCTTGGCAGGGAAGGGAGAGGCAAAGATTAAAACAGAGACTGAAGGAACACCCATTCAGAGCCTGCCCCACATTTGGCCCATACATATACAGCCACCCTATTAGACAAGATGGATGAAGCAAAGAAGTGCAGACCGACAGGAGCCGGATGTAGATCGCTCCTGAGAGACACAGCCAGAATACAGCAAATACAGAGGCGAATGCCAGCAGCAAACCACTGAACTGAGAATAGGTCCCCTATTGAAGGAATCAGAGAAAGAACTGGAAGAGCTTGAAGGGGCTCGAGACCCCAAAAGTACAACAATGCCAAGCAACCAGAGCTTCCAGGGACTAAGCCACTACCTAAAGACTATACATGGACTGACCCTGGACTCTGACCCCATAGGTAGCAATGAATATCCTAGTAAGAGCACCAGTGGAAGGGGAAGCCCTGGGTCCTGCTAAGACTGAACCCCCAGTGAACTAGTCTATGGGTGGAGGGCGGCAATGGGGGGAGGGTTGGGAGGGGAACACCCATAAGGAAGGGGAGGGGGGAAGGGGATGTTTGCCCGGAAACCGGGAAAGGGAATAACACTCGAAATGTATATAAGAAATACTCAAGTTAATAAAAAAAAAAAAGTGAGTTGATACCAGGCAGGTGAGAGAAAGAACATCTCAGAGACAGCAAGTATTATAAAACTTTCTGCATGTTGTATTTGGCACTCAGTTATTTTTAAAGTGAGGAAGAATGGAACCATCGTCATTACTCCCATTGAAATAGAGAAATATTAGAAACTGAGGGTTAGGCAGTCTGAGTCAACATCTTGAGATTCTCAAGGCCATGACACAATTGAGTAATGGGTGTCATGGAACATTCTAGAATATATGATTTGGAAGGCACCTTTACTCTTTTTATAATATTCTCCATTCTGAGTTTACTAGGTTAAAATTCTCTCTCCAAACTTGTGTGAGTTTGAATGTGACACACCCTGTCATCATAGGGCAGGGGCAATCACCTTTCACCTATGTCTCATGCCTTACTTTTTTTTTAACTGAATGAGGGTTGCTTGTCAGGTGGGCTGAATTCCTAGATGTGTGGGAACAAGGCCAAGGAAGCAAAAGCATTTCTAAAACAGGACGTGTTGCCCTGTATTCAGCATGAATTGAAAGGAGGCTCTCTGAGAACTATCACGTTGACTTGCTCTCACATCCATCATCTAAGCAAACAACCAGAAACAGAACACTTGAGATAGATTCAGCTATTCGGGAAATCTTTCTGAAGAGTTTCTGAGAGAGAAATGGCGCCCGCAGGGCAGGTGGAATTGCAATACTGAGTCATGTTCAGCACAGGTTGAGGGTAAAGGAAGTCTACAGAGCAGATCACTGTGATATTGATATGGAGCTAAAAGAGGATGTTTTAGAACAGAAAAAAAAGTAATAAGTATTGTTAGGGTACCCAAACCAAACTTATCAGAGCCAGGCTGTGGCGTTACAGGCCTTTAATCCCAGTACCTGGGAGGTAGAAGTAGGTGGATCTCTGTGAGTTTGAGGCTACCCTGGTTTACAGAGCTGCAGGTTGAGTTCCAGAACAGCCATGGCTACACAGAGAAATCCTGTCTCAAAAATAAATGAATAAATAAATAAATATAACTTACTAGGCATTACTATAAATCAAGCATTAATGTATTTTCAAGCTTTGTGTCCCTTCCGTTTTCATAAACGCTTTATTACTATGTCCCCCTCGTGTGGATGATTACAAGGGTGGGGGGTGGCTTACTTAGCCTTGCCTTTCATTGAGATCCAGAGCTAAGACTCAACCTCATGCCTTTTGACTCTTTGGCTGAGTGCAAGTGCTCAGACATTCAGATATTTCTCTTTCGGAGCCTTGTCTTGGCATTAAGCTCTATTTGGCTCTCTCCACATCATCTACACATTGTCAGTTATCAACTGGGAAGGAAAGTATCCTTCCCAGATTCCTAAGATGAACATTACCTCTCATACTGTGTTTGGAAACTGGGCATTTGAAGTGATAATTAAAATTCAATGTCCAATAGGATGGGGCCCTATTTTAATAAGATTCATGTTCGTTCTGTTTTCATAAATATACCTTATTACTATATTCCCTTTACTGTGACGCCTTTATAAGAAAGAGACAGTGAACATAACCACACAGTAGGGCTGCCACGAGAAGTGAGCCAGGTGTCTACAAGCCAAGGAAAGAAACCTAGTCAGACACTAACCATGCTGCTATCTTGACAGGAGACATCCAACCTCCAAACGATGAGGAAACGCCTTCTTAGATTTTGTCATCCATTTTCGACTGTTTTGTTATAGAAGCCCAAGAAGGGACGAAAGTTAGCCTGAAACACACATCACCCAATCATCTGTGAATTGGGATGTGAAGAAACACTAAAGAAACACCAAAATAGAGTCCTTGGTCGTGGGCCTCCAGAGATTTTTGTTTTATTATTTTTTTTCCCGATAGTTACACCATAACTTTGTGAAGCAAATAGTGAGAGAAGCTTGGCTGAAGCCCATTCATTTAACAGGACTCATTGGAAACCAACCTCAGGGAGCTGGATATGAAGAATTCAGCACCTAACTGCACAAAATGTACATGGAAACAGGTAAATGTGGAATTAAACTAAAAGCTTAGTAGCGAAAGCATAGGACTAGAGCCAGGCTAAGCTGCTTCATGGTCTACTGTTCTCCGTAACATTGTGAACTAGGGAGAGACTACCCAGCCTCCTCTCCACATCTACAGTCTCTCCTCTGCAGCCATGAGGTTAAGGTGCACTGTAGAGTCAACATGACACTGAGTGACCTACGATATGTAAGATAGATTTGAAGTCTATGGTTCTTGAGAGATATTCAACAATGTGTACTCATTAGTGTTATTAGAGTAGAAAAGCACAAAGTCTAGTCAGGGTAACCACAGAGGGGCAGTTACCTCCATGCGGAAATGTGGTCATTTGAAGATGTCCCAGAAAAATCCAAATAATTAATCTGCATCTTTATTGTGTATGTTTACGTATCTGTGTGTTAGTGTGTTAGTGTGGTTCATATACATGCACATATGCACATGTGGAAGCTTGAAGAAGCCAAGTGTTCTGATCCACCACTCTCACCCCACGCCTTTGAGACAGGGTCTCTCCTAAAATGGGGAGCTAGGCTGGCAGCCGCTTAGTCCCAGCAACCCTTTTGTCTTCATTCCTCCACAGTGCTGGGACCATAGACACACTGGGTGTGGCTTTTTACATGGGTTCTGAGGACTTGAGCTCAATCCCTCACACTTGTGGGGCAGCCACTCTTACCTCATACCCACTGAGCCATCCCACACACCCCTTTGATCTGCATTTAGCAAAACAAATATATGTGTTCGCCTGTCTGATAGAGCAAAACGTACTTAAAGATACAGTTCAGGCCAGAGAGCAACATAAGTAGAGATAAAAACACACTTGAAATAGAGGAAAATATTTCATTCAACATGGTTGGCATACAGATTGAGGAGCTGGAAAAGTTAGACTATGGCACATAGAATGTTTCTGACACACACAGAGAAGAAGCTGCTTCAGTCTGATGTAAACATCTAGGCAGGTATGGTGCCTACCCTACGCTCTGCAGAATATCGGAGCCTTTTATCTCTGTCTTCATTCCCATGGTCCAAGGTTTCCACATTCCAGTCAATGGGGAGGGAGAAAGAAAGTGAAAGAGGGATCAGCCATGCCTCAAGGGCAGAAGCAACAAGTTCCATACGCCCCTTCTCTCCACATCCTCTCAGGGACACATGGGGCTGAGGCCGGGGGACGCAAACACCTGGTCCATTCTAAGAAGTCATTTTCCTGTGCCAAAACCTTCCTTGCAGATTTTTCTATTTTCCTCTAAACTGCCCGAACTTCAATATGAGAATTATTTCCTCAATAGTATTTCTAAAGCGAATTCTTTTCATAAATTACAGAGTTTCTGTTATGACTTGAGTATTCTCATTAAAATGGCTTCTACCGACATAACTCTGATCTATGCCCTGGGTGGCCCACAACCCCCCTGAGCCCTGGTGATTACTGTGAGCATCTTGCTCTCCTTTGAACTTAAAGGGAGAAAGCAATCTCCAGATCAAGTATCTGAGCCCTTAGATTTGCCTCTGAACAGACACACAAAGCCATGGTATTGCTGAGGGGCCTTTGAAGTGTCCTTTCCAAACCAGAAGCTTATTGTTGTCAATATACAGACATTTGATGGCAGTTGCCATTGTAATTCTAACATATGAAGTAAATTAAAATAGATCATTTTCACCTGCTATAATTTATTAAACTATCTGACGGACTAAACCAGTGAAATTGATAAGCAAAAATGTCAAGGTTTTCAAGGTAAAAACAAAAGTGTGTCCATACTAAGTGCATCTAAATACCACAAGAAATACTTGGTTCATAAAAAGATGGATTAAAGTTTATCCAATAAGTTCAAGAAACTAAAAATATAGATAGATGATAGATAGATGATAGATAGATAGATAGATAGATAGATAGATAGATAGATAGATAGATAGATGATATATACATACATACATAGATGGATGGATATATAGAGGGATGGATGGATGGATGGATGGATGGATGGATGGATGGATGGATGGATGGAGATAGGGCCAACAACTAAATTTTTAAAAAAAGCCTTCATGGCCTAGTGTGGTGAAGTAAACCTTTGACTTGAGAGACAAAGGCAGTTCGAGGCTAGCCTCATCTACAAATCAAGTTCCAGGACAACGAGGACTACACAGAGAAACCTGTCTTTAAAAACAACAACAAAAAAAAATACTCTTCAAAGTTCTCTTTGAAATTAAAAAAAAAGTTGTTGTTGTTCTAAACTGACTATTATAAAGGATGAAATGGGGCAGAATATATGATCATAGTTTCTTCTCTGAGCTGTGACAATTCTTTTGGTTGTAATCCTTCTTTATCTTAAGACCTGATATAGCCAGGTATGTGGCACATGCCTGTCTATAATACCTGGACTCTAGAAACTGACAAGAAGATCTGAGATCAGTCCCAGCCTGGGCTCTATAGCAAAGCATTGTATGGAGATAACACACAAATAAGGACTTGATGCAGAATACTACTAGCTAACTTAATAAAGCTTAGTTTGTTTGCCAATAGAAAAACCTTGAAACCTCTGAAACCATCCACCAGTGTTAGGTCATACTCCATCATGAAGAAGACAAAACTCTTATGAGTGGAACGGGTGGAACAGGTCCACCAAACGCTTCTCTTGACAGCGTGGGAGCTGTTGCTCTTACTGTTCTGAGCTCCACTGAGTCCCAGAGGAAAAGACTATGCCTTCTGGTTCAATCCCATCATAGTGCCTGAAACATGAAGGGATTCTAGCATTCAAGGGATGGATGAGTGGGTGGGTGGATGGATGGATGGATGGATGGATGGATGGATGGATGGATGGATGAGTGGGTGGATGAATGAATAGATGGACGGATGTGTGGATGGACAGATATGTGGATGGGTGGATGGGTGGATGGGTGGATGGGTGGGTGTGTGGCTGAGTGAGTGGGTAGGTGGGTGGGTGGGTGGTAGATGGGTAGATGGGTGAATGAAAAGCTAGCATTTCCTGGCCTCAAGGTACTTATTATCAATTTCTTAAAGTACAACTTGTACACAGATGCATGATTCACACTACATTTCACAACGGAGATTACAATCTGAAAAAAAAGTCTATTTAAATGTCTAATAGGCACTTTAATTTATAAGCCAAACAGGAAAGGCTCCAATTAACTTGCTGATTAGCACTTAATTTTAGAAGAGAAGTAACGAGTCATCACAGAGATCTTATCATTTGGAAGAAATGAAAATGCTATTAACAATGAAGAGATTGAATCTTGGGAGTGAATTTCAAGGCTCCCTTAGGCCCTTTCCTGGTGCCTTTTGTAGAGCAGATTGTGGGTTTGGTCGGGTTGGGTTTTATGGCGACTTTCCTCCTTGCCACTGTCCTTCCTTTTAATCCACAATCAGTGCTTTCATCCAGCCAGCTAAGCCAGTTCCTGGATAACGATCTAGCAGCGGCATTCAGCCAGCATCACTATTACTTAACTCTGCCACACCCCAGTGTCACTCAACAGCTACACCAAGATGCTTTTCACCAAACACTCCTAACAGGGAGCTGCTCAAATTAGGCAGCTGATCCCAAGCAACGAGGCATTCATAATTAGTATACCTTCCATCATGAGTTAAATGAATAAGAAAATTGTGCAAACTAATAACTGAAACAAAAGTCCTCTTTATAACGGCTTCTGTATGTATGTCCAAGGAAACAGGAGAAAATTCTCATAACTTTTGGGGAGAAGAAACTATTAGAAAATCCTGAAATGTTTCCACCTTTGAACTATATGTGTCTAGTCAAACATGTCTCTAACAGGATAGGAGCATCTTGTCAGAATCAAAAGGGAGTCTCAGCCAAGCCAAGCCAACCCACTGGGTGAATGAAATTTAAGCACAGAAATTGAGAAAAAAATGGGTTTAAATCAAAGCTAACATTTTTTATCCTTCCCACAACACAAAAGTATATTTTTTCCTCTCATTCTCCAGAGGGAGGCTGACCTGGGGATGTCCTGACTCCACTCTGGCTCTAGGTTGACAAGAACCAGGAGGGAAGGCCTGAGAACTCACAACGTATGATAACCCTTAGTGCCGTGGACAGTGGTGCCTTTCCAAGCAGCAGGGTGGACGGGCAGCCATCCTTAGATCTCAACCTATGTGTGTTAACGCGTGACCTAAGCATTCACAGAAATTTCATCAACAACCAAGTAATATCCTCAGGTATTTGACCTTTTCTCCTTTCCAAGAAATCTAACGTGCACCTTCTCTTCATAAGTTGCTATTTCCACGGTTACTGGGACTCCACCCCGCTCTCTCATCATTTTAAGGTAGATTTCTCTTGAAATCTCCAGCTGTAGCCTGATGATGTTGACTTATGTAAAAGTCTAAGTCTGTAAAACAAATTTCAGGGTCACCTTACTTCCCCAAATGTCCTGTTCTGTCTTGCCCTCACAGCATCCTGGCCTTACCACGTCTTAAGTCTCCCACACTAAAGGCTTCCAAGTGATCTTGATCACCCCTCAAAACTTGTCCCCATCCCTTCCTGAAGACTCCACTCTCAGACTTTCACTAGTTCCAGTCTCAGTCGGGATGATCTTCCCCAGTCCTGTGTGCCCTCTCTCTCAGTCATCACCGTAAGTTTTCTAGGAAGCCGACCACATAATTCCCAACGCCTAAACTACAACCTGCCTAGAAAGGAAGCCACTAACGTGAATTCTACATGCCTAACTCTCCATGAAAGAGACAAGTAGGAGGTGCGTTTTGCTAAAGCCCTTATCCACTTCTTGGGCCACAAGAGAGGCAGATTCAGGATAGCAGTCTGATAGGCTGATACCTTTACTCTGTCAGCCTCTCTCATGTTGCTTGAAGGCATGTGAATAGGTCATGGTCTTAAATCTGCACTCACCTTGAGATTCTCAGATTAACAAAACCTCCAAATCCTTGAAGATAGACCTCCCCCTTGATACGGGTACCTTATAGCCATGATAATCATCTTGTGATTGATCCCCACAATTGATGATAAGAACGAGGGCTTCCTGTAAGCACATAAAAGAACCAGATCTAAGACAATAATCAACCAGAATATACCTTGGCGGAGGTTAATTTTGTACGCTCCTTGCTCCATTGTTCTATTTAAACCTAAGGTGCACTGGCCACTGGTAGTGGACACCTTAAACTCAGTGCTGGAGAGGCAGAGGCAGGCAGATCTCTGAGTTCGAGGCCAGCCTGGTCTACAAAGAGAGTTCCAGGACAGCTAGAGAGGCTACACAGAGAAACCCTGTCTCAAAACAAAAACAAGAGCAAAAGTCCCTGAAGGTCGTGTAGGTACCTTGAAGAGGGACATGGGGGGTCACTAAATTCCTTTATCTGTCCCTCTTCCCAGTGTGTTCATGTTGAATACATCTTCCTACTCTGCTTCGCCCATCCCTCATCCCTTTGATCAATATTGTTGGGAATGAGTGGCCACGACTAGCTTGTTGCAACTGTAGCTTTTTACCCTGAGCCGTCTGGTCCCACTTCTTACTCTGAGCATCTGACATTTGCCCTGCTCTGTTTATGTCTTTTTGTTAGGGAATCGCTTGCTCTCAAACTTCTTTGCAAGAAAACAGCTTCAAGATCAAGAAAAGACATCAGAAAGGAACTAAAGGAGGAGGCAGGGAGGATCCCCAGTGGTGGAACAAACAAACACAATAATTAAGACCCAAGCACTGGGAATAATTGGGTTTGAAGTGTCAAAGAGCGGTGCTGAAAGGCCAGGTAGAAGGAGCAGATTCAAAGGCTGGAGGGAGGGAAGAAGTGATTAAAGATGTCGATTCAAGATGAGCCTAGGCTGGTAGATAAAAGCACCCCATCCCTGGCACAGAAGTAATACCCTGTGTTGCAGTTCACCTGCTCTTTTAAAGAAAGCCACCTTAGCTGCCCCCAGCACCAGGCATCATACCCAAACTTGGCGATGCTTTGTTGTAGAGACCTTGGGATACAGAAAAGCCTGGAGTGTAAACATGAAACAGGTAAATGCTTGTGCAGAAGGCGAACATCTCTGGCGTCACACTGGCTCTGGGGTGAAATGAAAGGTCATAGCACTGATGAGTGCAGATGGTGGAGCCCAACCCTCCCAGGACTCCTAGGAAGTAGCCAACTGCTCTCCGCAGTTCTGTTTTTAGAGCAATGAGCCTGAATTTCACGACCCAGTTTGATTGAGACTTTGAGCACAGGAAAGTTTTTACTTTAAAGGTTGAATAACTGTTCTCAGTCTATGGGACACCTAACGAAACATTCTCAGTTGGTTTTGGTTTGTTGTGGTGATGGTGGTGATGGTGGTGGTGGTGGTAGGTTTTGTTTGTTTGTTTGTTTGCTTGTTTGTCTGTTTATCAAGGTCTTTCTGACTTTGATGGCCTACTGATACATGATTTCTCAGAGTGTGGTATAATCTGGTCAGACAGAATAGTCAGCTAATAGTTTATTTTTAAAAAACAAAACTTACTCAAAATTACGGGCCTATACAGCATTATTTTAGCTTTTTGGTCTCTCCTCTATCTCTCTCTGCCTCTCTCTGTCTCTGTCTCTGTCTCTCTGTCTCTGTCTCTCTCTGTGTATCTCTGTGTTTCTGTCTGTCTCTGTCTCTGTCTCTTTTGACTCTGTCTATCTCTGTCTCTCTCCTCTCTTTCTTCTGTCTCTGTCTCTCTTCTCTCTCTGTCTCAACTGTGTCTTTCTCTGTCTCTCTGTCTCTCTCTGTCTCTGTCTCTGTCTTTCTCTGTCTCTCTGTCTCTGTCTCTGTGTGTGTATCTCTGTGTTTCTCTCTGTCTCTGTCTCTGTCTCTTTTGTCTCTGTCTATCTTTGTCTCTCTCCTCTCTTTCTTCTGTCTCTGTCTCTCTTCTCTCTCTGTCTCAACTCTTCTGTCTTTCTCTGTCTCTCTGTCTCTCTATCTCTCTCCCTTTCCCTCTCCATCTCACCACCCCTCTTACCTGAGTGATACAGTACAGAGGAGGTGATAACACGTGACCTCCAAGGTTCCTTCACAATCATGCCTCTGAATGATGGCTTCCGCTTTGGTTTTCCTCTCTGTTGGATCCACCTAAGCCAGCAGGAAAGACTTCTGACTGGAAACACATGCTAGAGAGGCACAGGCATGCCTTCCAGGCACAATCGTAGCTAACACAGTTCTGCCATCTCATCCCAGAAGGGTACAGCGAGTGAAGTCTGCAAGACACGAGAGCTGTCCCAGCTGTACCTCAGAGCCTTTGCTGCTTGGTCGTTTCCAGGTTCCACATCACACTCCCTTCCGTGCTTCAGATTCACGGCAGCAATGATTTGGTGTCTGTAGGGAAAGGGGAGTCCAGGTCGAGGTGCATTAAAAGTGAGGAGGCTTTCAATGCAAGACCCATGGGATTTGACCTCAGTTTCCAGAGTCTTTGAAACACTAAGACGGACAAACATCACCCCAAGATCTGCCTCCGAGGCATTCTTCTGAGCATTCTTGGACACTGATAACATCTCCACCTTCTTGGTTCTGATATTATTTTCTCTCTGTTCTACTTTCCTTATCAAGTTCTATAAATTTTCAGAGCCACCTTAATTTCAGCGAGGTTACAGCAACACATAAACACATAAACATACTAAAAACAATATTCTGACTGGCAAACTAAAAGCTAAAGCAAAGGGCACTGGGGTAAATACTATCTTGGCTTTTTGGTGACAAAACGTGACGTTGTGCTGTGGGATATTTGCCCTGTCACTTCATAGTTTGAAATCCTAGTTCCCAATGCTATGACACTGATGGTAACTAATGGCAGAGACTTTAGTGACTGGTTAGGTCTTTCATGCCTTGCCAATGTATTTCTTGACCCAGTTTATAAGGGCACAATAGCCCTTATAAGAAGAAAAGCCCAGTTCTTTCTTACCAATAGGAACACAGAGATCTCCCCTAGTCCTCCCACCTTGTGAGAACTCACTGAGAAGACTTATCCAACAGAAAGTAGATTTTGAACAATACTGGATTTACCAGCACCTTGGTCTTGGATTTCCCATTTTTCAAGAGCGATGAGAAACAAACGTTGGTCATAAGCCACTCTCTCCGTGGTATTTGTTATAAAGCCCCAAGTGGACAATGGTAAGCGGTGGCAGAACACAGTGATGGGTTTTGTTTCTCTGGTATAAATAGCTTGGAAGTGCAAGAGATACCCAATGTGACCACGATACACTGACAACACAGACTATTAAATGACAAGACCTAAAGGGATCTTCTAGAGACGTTGGGATCGAGAAAGGTAAGCTTTTGGCTAGTGAGGCAGTTTAAAAGAAAAACAGCAGCTAATACACATACAAAGGCAGCTAGCCTATAGAAACACACTAAAGGACACTCGTGTTAGCACTTGTGGAAACAGGTGGGGAAAGGCAGAGGCATCCAAGCGTAAAAGGAGGGCCCCCCCACACACACTACACTGCTCACACGATTCTATTTATTTCCAGATTGACATTCATTTCGCACTTTTCTAAAATGTGCTATCTTATCTTTCATTTCTACTTACATTTTCAGCTCCTTATCTTGGGTCCACTCATGACAGCACTTGAGAGATCAGAGGGAGCTTACAAGACTCGGTCCTCTCGGTCTATCGTATGGGTCCTGGACATGAATCTCAAGTTGCCAGCCTTCAAAGGAAGTGCCTTCATCCACTGAACTGC
>NC_141535.1:226302500-226420000 GCF_021556685.1 Rattus norvegicus | reverse complement strand
ATTAGATCCACTGCCTTGAGTCATCACCTCAGCCAAACGTCCTTGTGAAGACCAGATCTGGTACACAAAATACAAATTACGTACCACGGCATTTTCTAAGCATAATGAAGCCCTGAAATAAACTAGTCAATCCGGCTTGGTCTAGGTTTTTTTAATTGTGTGGGTGAGGTGTCGAGTCTTTGTTTTAAGCATTTGTACACATGTTTTAAATGTTTTCCTTCATATTGAGATAGTTTGAATTAGTTGGAAAAGGGTGGGGTGGCAAAAGAAGAATCTGCTGTGAACTATTTAAACCTTAAATCTTCAAACCTCAGGAGTTAAATACAAAGTGTTTAAGACTCCCATGAGTCATAGGCTAAGAAAAAAACAAAACAAAACAAAGAAATCTTAACCTGGAAAGAAAAGCGTTTTCACCTCATTTAACAAACCCTTAGGAAGCATGATGTTAACTGTTATGCTCTGAGCTGTGACTTTAATGTACATGTCCACGGTGCCACCTAGTGGCTGGACCAATCTGAAAAATATCTCTCGACAGTTATCCAGTTTATTCTCGAAATTGAACACGAGGTGGCGATAGAGTTCTTCTTAGATGGGCTCGGAATTCCTTTCCAGTTCCAGCTCGCATTCAAGGGCATCCATTTCTTTAAAAAGAGGGAAATCTGAACAAGACTTCTTGCCCTAAAGCAGTGAACGCTTACTAACTTTTTAACAATTGTTTTGCAATGTAGACCTATTAAACCTTGGCTCACCTTTTGCTATCAAATATGGGCAAAATATGAAAACAACTTCACATTTCGTTTACTGACACGCTGAGTCTAGCAATGACGCTCCCAGGTTTCCTCTGCATCTAAGAGCATCCTTTAAACGGTAAAGTCATATAAGCAACTATTGGTGAGCACCTTTGCTGAGACTTGGAGGTTGGGACAGGAGAAATGTATGCGAGGCTCATTTACCCATTGCCTTCAAGGATGGGAAAGGAGATGGGTGCTTATATTATTATTATCCCATTTCCTTTTTCTCATACTTCTGGAGCTAAAAGCTTTTACTACTTTATGCTGTTGGTGAGTAAAAAATCCACCCTGAAACACAAATCCACAATTTGTCATTTAGAAGGTGTCTCAGGTTCTGAATCGTCAGTGCCCCTCCCCCATGGGTGGGAAGGCAACTGTCACTGTGTGTACACCGAGCCTTCCTTGACTTAGAGTGGATTACAGAGCAGGATAAAGCACTAAAGAGAAGTAGCAAAGGCCGTGATGCACATTGACTGCTGGGAGTGTCCCCCGCTGAATACTGAATGAGTAAAGCTGGGCTTTCTAAGGGAAAGGAGACAGTGCATCCAGACCAACCGCTGAGCAAAGTCATACCATTCATCCACATTAAGGGATGGAAGGATGAACCAAATGAAAGGAAGGAAGAGCTGGTGTTATAAATTACTGATCTAAGCAAATAATGTTGGCCCTTCCAGCTCACAATTGATAAATGGGTAGTTTTCAGAATATGGTCTGAATGTGGACCCAGTGCCCAACTGACAGCTTCTTAGAACGTCTAAGTGTTGGCTGGTGTTTTAATTTATTTAGACAAAGGGGGGAGAGAGAGAGAGAGAGAGAGAGAGAGAGAAGCAGGGAGGGAGGGAAGAAAAGAGGAAGGAAGGAGGAAAGGAAGGAAACAAGGAAGCAAGAAAGGACGGGAGAATAAATTTCTCCTCAACAAGGCTATTCTAACACCAGATTCCCAGAATGACTGACCTCAGTGACTGCCACACCCTAAGAAACAATTCTGTCCACACTTCCAGCCCCAACATCGTCTCTACAATAAAAATGGCAAGGCATTTTACCCACAGAGAAAACACAATGCACACATTTGCTTTGCTCTATTCCAGAATCCGGATGTTTCTGTGAGACACAGCACAACGATCATAAACCATTCCCTTCTCGAGTGAACAAACACTCATATTTCCTCCTCCAGCTCACCTCATCATCACAGTGATGTCAGGGAGCAGTTGGCGGGAGGAAATGGGCTTCTAGTCCCCCATCTACCACTATTAAAAAGCATGGCTTACACATTTGTGGATTGCTGAATGTGGGTTCTCCATATAGTTTCACAGAGTGACTTCCAGATCTTGGAATTAACTCTCTTCGAGTTTAGCACATGGATGTATATCTGTATGTATCCTGGAAATACAAATACCCCAATGAGGATATGCCATAAAGACTTTATGTCAAAGAACACTCCCAAACAGCCAGAAACAAAGGGCTTGGCTAACATTTGCTGTGAGTGAGTGGAGCATTTAAAGCACTCCGGCGGCTTTGTGGCAAAGCCTCTGCATAACAAGGAATGTTTATAACTTCTTCGAGTCTAGGTTGAATAGTCATAACAGTGATTTGGCTCACCTATACAAAAATATCAGATGTCAGCTATCCGCTTCATCGGCGTATCAGGAAATTAAAAAGCCACTGCCACTGTAAGAAATCCTGACCTGACGAAACGCCTTGGAAGCATGCCTCAGCGCTAATTAAAATAATAGACACTGTCACATGAGGGAGTTATTTTCCAGAAAACAGCTGACGTGTTCTGCACTCGGCTTGGCAAAATTCCTGGCCGGTTTCGCAAGAATGTTTATTCCAGGCTGAGATCATCTTTAATAAGAAAAAGGGGGGAAAAGAAAGAAAGAAAGAAAAAGGAAGGAAGGAAGGAAGAGACTGAGAAAGAGAAGGGAGAGATCGGAGAGAGGAGAGGGGAGCAGTAATGAAGGAGGGAGGAAGAAAGGAGATTCCTAAGTAATTGAAAAACGTTTCGCAATATCTCCCATCATTATCATCGGATACCCTCCCAGTCCTGTAATGGATTTTTGCCAATTACGGAGATGATAGATTTTTATGAGAGATTACTAATATAAAGTATTTTAACGTTGGCCCAGTGTGAGGTATTAAAGAGTATAATAATCTTCTCAATCTACACATGTGATTGTAAAGAAAACTGAATGTGAGAAAATATTCCCAATGCAAGCTTAGATTCTCAAAGCTTTACAGAGAGGAAAACAGAGAGCAAATGTTTAAGAATACAGAAATCCGGGGTTGGGGATTTAGCTCAGTGGTAGAGCGCTTGCCTAGGAAGCACAAGGCCCTGGGTTCGGTCCCCAGCTCCGAAAAAAAAAAAAAAAGAACCAAAAAAAAAAAAAAAAAAGAATACAGAAATCCAAGGCAGTAGAATGCAGGCTCCATTCTTGAGGATCCTAAGATAGGCCTGTAGCCTCTTCGCTGTGTCCTGAAAATTGGGCTGCCCCCAGCAAGCGCAGTCGCTCACACACCCAGGGAGACCTGGGCTTTGCAGAACAGGGCTGGTCCCCTGTCTGATGAGAAGATCCTAAGTGCTCTGACTTCTGAGTCCCAGCGAAGGCAAAGAGGGCAAATCCTTCTTCGTTGTTTTATTCAAAGTTTGCTATGTTAGCTGTGAAGAAAGGGGAAATTGTTTCCTTGCCATTGGTGCGCAGGGGTCTATTTAGGGATTGACGTTCACTATTTACTAATGTTTCGGTGAAAAGATCGGGATATTGAGCTCTGGAAAGGAAATGCAGCAGTGTGGAGTTTGTTTCAATCTTAACCGTGGCTCCCAAAGAACTGTCGTTTAAAGCTTGCTTTTGGTTTGTTTTCCTCCTGTTTTTTGAATGTTTGGTTCTAGGGGAGTATATCTACTTGTACAAGCTTCTTCACAATGACAATTATCCCAGGACATTTGGCAGGCTACATATAATTTTGCAATATCATACATTTGCTTTAAATTTGGCAAGCCGCATGCAAGGAAGGCTGGGAGAATGGGGAAAGTGTGAGTGAGACTAAACAGTGACTACCCTGACTCTCCCACTTTACTCTTCCTCTTTTAGGAAGCTTCTCAAGAATGGGGATGGGGCAGGAAAGCCTTCACTGGCTGGGGGGGGTAAGTGGTTTATGCAATAACTTCTTTTGTTGTTGTTGTTTTTGTTTTTCTTTTCTTTTATTGGATATTTTCTTTATTTACATTTCAAATGTTATCCCCTTTCCTGGTTTCCCCTCTGGAAACTCCCCACCCCCTGCCTCCATGAGTGTGCTCCTCACCCACTCCCCCCTGCCTCCCCGCCCTGGCATTCCCCTACAGTGGGGCATCAAGCCTTCACATTGATGTCCAACAATGCCATCCTCTGCTACATATATGGCTGGAGCCATGGGTCCCTCCATGTGTACTCTTTGGTTGGTGGTTTAGTCCCTGGGAGCTGGGGGCGGAGGTCTGACTGGTTGATATTGTTGTCCTTCTTCTGGGGTTGCAAACCCTTCAGCTCCTTCAGTCCTTTCTTTAACTCCTCCATTGGAGACTCCATTCTCAGTCCAAAGGTTGGCTGTGAGCATCCACCTCTGTATTTGTCAGCCTCTGGCAGAGCCTCTCAGGAGACAGCTATATCAGGCTCCTGTCAGCATGCACCTCTTGGCATCCCCAATAGTGTCTGGGTTTGGTGACTGTATATGGCATGGATTCCCAGATGGGGCAGTCTCTGGATGACCTTTCCTTCTGTCTCTGCTCCAAACCCTGTCTCCCTATTTCCTCCTGTGAGTATTTTGTTCCCCCTTCTAAGATGCACTGAAGCAGCCACACTTTTGTCTTCCTTCTTCTTGAGCTTCATGTGGTCTGCAAATTGTATCTTGGGTATTCCAAGCTTTGGAGCTAATATCCACTTATCAGTGAGTGCATACCATGTGTGTTCTTTTGTGACTGAGTTACCTCACTCAGGCCGATATTTTGTAGTTCCATCCATTTGTCTAAGAATTTCATGTAGTCACTGTTTTTGATAGCTGAGTAGTGGTACATTTACACAATGGAGTGCTACTCATGCGATAACATCTAATAGAATTAAATCCTCTGCCACTGTTCAACAGAACTATCAGCACACCGGCATTTTGATTTTCCCTGCACTTTCAATTTCGGTAGAGATTCTGCTCTTGTGAATGAAAAGCAGCAGAGGCTGGTAAAACGGCTTCAGCTGGTAAGGGTGCTTGCTGCCAAGCCTGACAGCCTGAGTTCAAACACCAGGACCCACACAGTGGGTAAACTGACTCCCTACTAAGCAAGCGCTACAGGGCTGAGCTACACTGAACCCCGCTTGCATTCAAGAAATCAACCCTGAGGCTCGAAAGGATCCATATCAGGATGTTTCAATTAGTCGCTTTTAACTGCGTGATAAAGTTTCTCGCAAAATCAATTTACTATAGGAAGGGTTCGTTTTGGCCTCACAGTTCAAGGGTGCATATATTGCATCATGGTGGCAAAGGCATCGCAGAAGGAGCTGGGGCTGCTGGTCCTGTGTGGCTGCAGTCAAGAAGCAGACAGGGACGAATGCTGGTGCCCAGTCAGCTCCCTTCTTTTTATACCATCCAGGATCCAAGCCCATAGCACCATGAGTGGGCCTTCCCACCTCAACAAAGTTTTTTTTTTAGATTTATTTATTTATTATATAGGAGTACACTGTAGCTGTCTTCAGACACACCAGAAGAGGACATCAGATCTCATTACAGATGGTCGTGAGCCACCATGTGGTTGCTGGGAATTGAACTCAGGACCTCTGGAAGAACAGACAGTGCTCTTAACCACTGAGCCATCTCTCCAGCCCCCCACCTTAACAAACTTAATTACAGTCATCCCTTAAAGATCTCGGCCAGAGACTAATCGAATCAAGGTGATCCCTGAGGCATATGTCTAGGTGATTCCAGATCCTGTGAAATTGACAACACTAACCATCACCAACGTCAAATAAATACCAGAATGTATCCCTCCAGTTCTCCGTGTATTGAATTCTTCTAAGGTGCCAGGTGTTCTCTCAGTGTTGGGGACAATCACTAGTAAGATGCATGGGTCGTTACCTCAAGATGAAAGCTCGTGGCAGGGGGGTCTCGGGCCAGAGACGGGGTAATCTTTGGGGCAGCAGTAGTTAAAAGTCTTTAGCTGAGACAACTAAATGTGACTTAAAGCAGCTGAAGCAATAGGTAAGGAAGTGGCCAGGACTGGAGAAGCAGGAACAGTGAGTGGGCACGTACCAACGGTGGGCCCTCTCTCTCCTCTGGTCATCTGCCTGTGTTCCCAGGCTGTAATGAAGGATCTGGCAAAGTTTGGCTTACTTCTTACTGTGTTATCAAAGGTGAACTTCCCCTTCTCCCCTCCTTCCCCTGCTATTGGCAGAAAGATAACTTAAGTCAATGTGCTTATGTTTTCTTCCATTCTTTTCCTGTTGGGTCTGTGCTCCTGACTCCAATCCGATAAACTTTGTACACAGAGCAGGTGGCCCACATTGTTCACTGGCCCATTCCCAGGCTCGGGAGTCAACTGCATACAGCCTGTCAGCAGCGCCTCTGTCACCAGCTCTGCATTGATGAAATTCCAGCACCCATTAACCCCAAAATCTTCCCCTCTGAACTATTACACCAGACCCCTAGAAGTTTCTACCAAGCAGTCATGGTCCCCTGGTCACAGCTGGTAAAACTAGAGACAGGAGTCTGACAGAGTGACTGGGACACAGGAGTTAGGAAATAGAAGCCCTTGTTCCTCCAGCATGGAGAGCCTCACACAAGGAGACTGAATGGCTCTGTCCCTCTCCATGATATACTGAAGCTTGTGGTCAAGTGATAGGTCTTACATCAGTGAGCTGTTGTTAGACAAGCTGTTGGCTGCTGGAGAGGATGAAGAAGAAGAAGAAGAAGAAGAAGAAGAAGAAGAAGAAGAAGAAGAAGAAGAAGAAGAAGAAGAAGAAGAAGAAGAAGAAGAGGAGGAGGAGAAGAGGAGGAGGAGGGGGAGGGGGAGGAAGAGGGGGAGGGGGAGGAGAGGGAGGGAGAGGAGGGAGAAGAAGAAGAAGAAGAAGAAGAAGAAGAAGAAGAGGAGGAGAAGAGGAGGAGGAGGGGGAGGGGGAGGAAGAGGGGGAGGAGGGGGAGGAAGAGGGGGAGGGGGAGGAGAGGGAGGGAGAGGAGGGAGAAGAAGAAGAAGAAGAAGAAGAAGAAGAAGAAGAAGAAGAAGAAGAAGAAGAAGAAGAAGAAGAAGAAGAAGAAGAAGAAGGTGGTGAAGAAGAAGGTGAAGAAGGTGAAGGAAAAGAAGGAGAAGAAGAAGAAGAAGAAGAAGAAGAAGAAGAAGAAGAAGAAGAAGGAGGAGGAGGAGGAGGAGGAGGAGGAGGAGGAGGAGGAGGAGGAGGAGGAGGAGGAGGAGGAGGAGAAGAAGAAGAAGAAGGTAAAGAAAAGAAGAAATAAACCAATAAACCAACTGGTATGATCACTCCTCCCTGCAAGAAGCTTACTGGTGTGGGGCTACCTCTTTTCCTTTGTATTTTTAAAACCTGTGAGAAACTCATAAGGATCCAAGTATGGACCAAGCCAAGCACGGGCAAATCCACATAGTCTATAACAAAGGGCCAAGATAACTTTTTCTGAGCAATAATATTTTGGCTGTGGTCTGATTACAGTGAAAAACTGCCTGAAATGATTGCCCTGGCCAGAGCTGGCTGCCTATTCAGTCACCAGCCCTTAGGCCTGGGAACTAACTGCACTTGACCTGCAGTGGCAATCTTTGGTCTGGTCTAGTTGCTCCCTGGAGACAAAGAACAAATGACAACACCAGCCTACGCGTCAGCAGGGGACAAGGAGGCCATGGACTGCACTCGCGCATTCTGAAAGCATGACTTCACCACAGCTTAACAAAGCTCAAGTGTACCAGCCATTGCTCAATGTCACTTGCAAGATAAACTCTTCATTAAAGTGCCACATGGATTGTGGGCATGCATGCGTGTATGTAGTTCCCCAGTGCACCCTCCTGTGGAGAGAAAAGGGTTCATACCTCCATGAGCCTGTGATCAACTACTAGTTGCCTTGTTGTCTGCTGTGAGGACCCCCCCTCCCCAGCCTTAGACCCAGCCCCTAAGGCACTTTGCTTAGTATTGGACAAACACTGGCTGTTGTTTAGGTATCAATCCCGGCATGCTATTTCAAAGTCATTGGCTCGTTATGGTTAGGGATTGATGGCTCGTCTTCCTACATGGCAGGTAAGCATTGAGCTAATATCCAGACCTTTTTCACGTATATTTATGAATGTGCGTGCACCTGTGTGAGTGTGTGCACAGGTGCACGTACACCACAGCACATGTAGAAGGCAGAGGGCAAGCTTAGGTTCTGGTCCTCAGCTTTTAGCTTGTTTGGGAGCGGGGAGATCTGTCATTATCTGTGTGTACAGCCAAGCAGTATGGCTCTTCAGCTTCTGAAGATGTTCCTGTCCCGGCCTCCCCTCTTGTCCTAGGAGTGCTGAGACTGTAGGCACACGCTGCCACTGCCCAGCTCTTACACCAGCTCTAGGGATAGACCGAGCCCCTCATGTTTGCTCAACAAGCACTTCACCCACTCCGTCATCTTCCCAGCTCTATTTTCATACATGTGCAACACTCCTACCTCAGTCTCCCGTGTAACAGGAGTTGCAAACAGGTACCTTGATGCACCCCCCTAATTTTTTAAATTCATGTAGTTTACTCAATACTAAATATCACGTGCATCACGGGGTATGTGGGTACCCGTGCCTGTGGGCGGTGTCACTCTGTATTACTCTCCATCTCATGTGTTGGACCAGTACATCTCCGAATCTGACGATCATCCGTCAGCTGGCTAGTGAGTCCCTGGGATCCTTCTGTCACTCCCTGACTCCCTCAGCACTGGAGCGGGAGTTATGAGCTACCACACTCAGCTTTTCACCTCGGGGCCTCAACCCAGTCTTCAGCTTTCACAGCAAGCACTTTACCCACGAGCCATCTCTTCCTCTACCACTACCAAATGCTTAGACTTCTGCCACTAGCAAGTAGAGAAATAGCTCAGGGCTGCCTGCTTTAGCTGAGGTGTTTCCAATTTAAGGACCTCCACTTCTGCGTGGCCATGATCTTCATGTGTGCTGCAGGTAAGAATTTCAGAACGAGTCAATCAGAAGCGAAGTCTCTATTTATTATGAAAGAAATGGGACTGGGAAGATGGCTCTTGAAAATGACTTGAGTTCAGCTCCTAGCACCACATGAGGCGTCTCACAAACATCTGGAACTCCAGAGCCAAACAATCTGATGCCCTCTTCAGGACTCTTTAGGTACCTGCAGTCACACATGCACACACACACACACACACATACACACACACATACACATACACACACACACACACACACACCTAAACATAAACACACAATTCAAAGTGAAGCAAAACATTTTATAATTGTTTTTAAACATCAAGCAACAAGAGATGGTTTTACATTCAGGCATTGAAAGAGAACGGAACCCTTGAAATTTTGTGATATTACGTGTGTGGTTGATTCTGACCTTTAAAATTACACTAGACAAGGGACATAGTTCACAAAGAGATTCAAGGATTAAACCAAGTTTTGTTTTTTTTTTTTGTTCTTTTTTTCGGAGCTGGGGACCGAACCCAGGGCCTTGCGCTTCCTAGGCAAGCGCTCTACCACTGAGCTAAATCCCCAACCCCCAAGTTTTTTTAATTAGTTTAAAATGTGCTCTTAAGTTTGGCTGCTGGGGAGGATGAAGAAGAAGAAGAAGAAGAAGAAGAAGAAGAAGAAGAAGAAGGAGGAGGAGGAGGAGGAGGAGGAGGAGGAGGAGGAGGAGGAGGAGGAGGAGGAGGAGGAGGAGGAGGAGGAGGAGGAGGAGGAGGAAGGAAGAAGAAGAAGAAGAAGAAGAAGAAGAAGAAGAAGAAGAAGAAGAAGAAGAAGAAGAAGAAGAAGAAGGAAGAAGAAGAAGAAGAAGAAGAAGAAGAAGAAGAAGAAGAAGAAGAAGAAGAAGAAGAAGAAGAAGAAGAAGAAGAAGAAGAAGAAGGAAGAAGAAGAAGAAGAAGAAGAAGAAGAAGAAGAAGAAGAAGAAGAAGAAGAAGAAGAAGAAGAAGAAGAAGAAGAAGAAGAAGAAGAAGAAGAATTCCCTAACTGGGCTATGCAAGACCACACAGACACAAAAGCCAAGGAGGAAGGCTCACTCTGAACTCAGGAGACCTTGGGAAAGTTTGGTCAAAGTTGTTATAAAAAGAAAGAGAAGATTGTCAGATGTCCCATGTGCAGTTAGGTCAAATGTCTGAAGGATTCCTTACCTGTGTGTCTGTGGTTTGATTGTTTGCTGTTCTGTGGTGCAGGTAAGCTAGCTGCTTCTTTGATGGAGGTAAACTTGTAATAGGAATACACATGACCAGGTTCAGTTCCTTAGCTCTTAAGTTTTCTTTTGACCAGTTCCTAATGTGTGTGAACGCCTAAAGTCCGTCAGGCTTTCTGAAAAGAAAAAAAGAAGGCACCTGCTACAGTCCTCTAACTTTGTGCTTCATGAGTAAAACTGAATGCTTCCCACATTAACTCTGAACTGCTTTTGAAGTATTTGGGACTGTGACCCACTGGTCAGATGATCTTCGAGTCCCGAGGCACATCGGAGTTTATTTTAGATGCATTGACTCCTACTTTGGAGTTGCGTGAAAATCTACACAGTGCTACAGGCAGCGAGAATTAACCTTCTTGTGGTTCAGCTTGGTTTCCTCCTAACAGACTCACTGAGGAGCAGGGTAGCATCTCAGCCGCAGCCCGCGCTGCTCATGGGAGTTTTCTACCACTCATTGAACCGTTCATTCATCAGGCGACCGCTTAGTCATTTCCTTCACTGGACCTCTTTCCTGTTTTAAGATGAAATGAAAGTAAAACAGCATGGAAGACAAGGGGTGAATAAGAGCGCTCTTATCTATATCTTAGTCACGCGCGTCGCGCGCGCAGCCATTTTCAAATTTTCCCTCTTAGAAAATACAGTCACGAAAAGTGATGGTGATGTCGTTCACACTGAATAGACAAATCGTGTGCGTGCATGCGTGCGTGCGTGTGTGTGCGCGTGCGTGCGTGCGTGTGTGCGTGTGCGTGTGTTATTAGAAAGTTCCTCAGTTGCCGTAGTCTAGGAGGAAAACAAATCCCTCCTCTCTGACGTAAATACCATGTATTTTTCTCTCTACAACTTACAACTCCTGACTTGGACAAAAGGCCCCCAGGTAGCACATGCTGTCCCTGCTTTCTCCCAGTGCAGTCTCTGCTTAAGTCCTTTTCATTTGCTTAAAAGCAATTAAAATGACTCCATTCAAAATTAATTCAATTAATTCTTTCTAAGCAACGATGTACAGATAAAGAGAATAAGAAAATAATTTTGCCCAAGGTCACATAGAGAGGTAAGGGTCAGAGCTAAGGTTCAAGACACCAAGCTCTCGTGTCTCCACCTTAACATAAACTCTAAGCACAATTTTCCTAATGACACATTAGAGCTGTGTGCCCAGTGACTTTACAGTTAGTACAATGTCTCTAATTTTATTTATCCTTAGCTCTAAAGCTTAAATATGTAACTTTCAGTGATAATTGGAAGTTAGTTTGTTTTGATTTGTTATTATTATTGATTTGGTTGGTTTGGGGTTTGATTTATGGTTTTTTTTTTGACAGAGTCTTAACTATATGTAGCTTTGGCTGAGCTGCAAGTCACTATGTAAATCAGACTAGCCTAGAGCTCACAGAGATCTGCCTGCCTCTGCTGGGATTATAGGTGTGTGCCACCACACCCAGAAATTTGGAGGGTGCTTTAAAAGTCAGGTCTACACTTTATTGTTCCTAAATGTCAGATAAATTCACATTCATTGTCATTTATTGTCACCTTGGACTGAAACACACTCATTTTGGTAACATAACCTTTTCTCTGACATCCCTTTTCCTTGTAATTGTTGGACTTCCCCCAATGTCTTAACACGTTTTCTTAAGATGTACTTAGCAGAGCCACAGATGATATTACAGGACTGTACCTAGAAGGACTTTGCTGAACTGCAGGGAATTCCTTTTTCTTCCCTGTGCCTCTGATGATGAATCTTCTTGACCTTTGGGGCAACTGACACAATATTGGCTTTACTCGGAACTCTGTCTCTGGGGTCATATGTCATATCTCAGAACTGTCGTAGAATGGAAAGAACCCTAGCTTGTAGATGAATGTGTCTGGCCCAGTTACATCCTTGCCTATCTAATAAGCTGTGATTGTAGGGAACCCACTTACCTCTTAAGTACTTCACCCACAAGGTGGGGAAACGGTGAGCAACTCCACCTTGGTGCCGAGGAACCTACCTATTGGACTTCAAAATCTAGCTTGGCTCTATGGGTGTTCCTGGAACGGCTTCAACTTTTGTGCCTTGGATCCCTCATCTGCAACTGAAAATTCAAACAGTAGGGTTTTAGTAGGGTCTTATCTTTTCAAGCATCAAATGGTTGCTAGTGAAGCTATGTGAAAAGAGGAATCCTTATTCGCCGTTGGTGGCCGTGTAAACTGGTACAGTCTCCATGGAAATCAGCATGGCGGTTTCTCAAACAACTGACAAGAGAACTGCCCCATGATGCAGCTATCCCACTCACAGGTCTAGGCCCAAAAGACTAAGTCAGTGCAGCACAGGGACACTTACCTATCCATGTTTACTTTGGTGCTAGTCACAGCAGCAAGGAAATGAAATGGCCTGGTTCAGATGTCCACCCACAGATAAATGGACGATAGGAAATGTGGTTTGATCCATTAAAAAAAAAGGAGTGGAATTTGTAGGAAAATGGGTAGCTCTGTAAAATATTATATTTATCCAAACAGTAGAGTCAGGAAGACAAATGCTGAATGTTCTCTCTCAGATGCAGATCCTACCCTTTAACTTTGGTATGCCGTGTGTATCTGCATGTATGGGTGTGAGTATGACCCTTGTGAAACTAGAACAGGGACCATGAAAGGGGAAGCAGAGGTTTGGAGGAAGAGAAGGAGGTTATTAAGACACATATGACATAAAGGTGGAGTGGGACAAAAGGTAAAACACATTTTAATGAAAATGTCACGATGAAGCCTATTTCTTAGTATGCTAATGAAAAGAGAAATAGAATAAAGGCTTAGGAAGATGGCTCAGTCAATAAAGCACTTGCTGTGTGAACATGAAGATCTGAGCTTGGATTCCCAGAAACTACATTATAAAAACCTATGTTAAAAAGCCAGTCATGGCAGCGCATATCTGGAACGTAAGTGCTGGGGAGACAGAAACAAGCAGTTCTTTGGCAAGCCACCCAAGCCACGTTAGTGAGCTCTAGACTCCAGGGGAGAGCCTGTCTCAAAAATAGGAGGAAAAGTGATGGTGGAAGGCAGTTGGCATCAACCTGTGGCCTCCATCCATGGCCCGCCTGCCCACGCATGTGTACAATACACACAAAAATAAGCATTAGCATAAAAACAAAAAATAAACATTGCACCGTGGTAAAAAGGCATCAGATGAGTTTTTAGAGGGAAGCGCTCGGAGCACTGTCTGGCACTGTTGGTAATTATTACAGTGCAGGGGTACTCAGAGGATAAAATGAGAGACCAAGAGCATGGAATGCTTCCTGAACCACTGACCAGACACTATTTTATCCAGGGGCACACCTGCACGGAGCACTTACCACCTGTAAGTCAACACGTCAGGCCCAGGCATAGAGACCAGTGGAAACACTGACTCATCCCCACTAGGTAAGCTAGGTAAGTTCTCATGAGAAAGGAAACAATGGAACAATAAATACCTGATCCAAAAGATAACAGCTTGCAACTGTGGGATAGCTACTGTGAGCTGGCGATCTTCTACGCCAGGCAGATGTACTCCTTCAAGGTAAGTTTTGTCCTTAGGGAACTCTCAAGCTAAAAGGTAGAATCGACTCTTCGTTGAACTGCTGCTGAAAAGTGTCACTATTACCTTAGAAAAACATCGAAATGATCTATAGACATGACATCCAGCTACATTTGTGTAAATCCAAACTCCAAGTCTTACACACACACACACACACACACACACACACACACACCCATTCACAACCTTCTAGTAATTTCTATAAACAGTGGTAAGGACCAATTAAGACTGTCCAGGGGTGCTGGTGTGATTTCTTTCCTTGCTGTCAGCTCGAGGCTCTCTAGGAGGCAGAGCTGGGCTCATCCGCAGGGAGGATGTGGTGGCAAAAGTGACTGTGTGCTAAAGGTGACCTTGAACTTTTGATCACTTTGATCAACTGACAAGTGTTAATTTCCTATTGAATGTGCTTTTCTAGAGCAAAAAGAAAAAAAGAAAACCAAACACAAAATCCTTAACTTTTAACAAATTAAAAGCAATCTGAGCTTTTTTATGATAGAAAAGGGTAAAAACAGAAGAGTAAATAAAACGCAAATGCCCCTGAGACTGTGGCTCCATTGGTACAGTGCTCACCCAGCATGCGCGAAACCTTGGGTTCAGGCTCCAGTACCTCCTAAAACGCAGCGTGCTCGGCACACATCTGTGATCCCAGCACTTGGGCAGGGAGGGAGGAAGGCCAGAAGTCAACTATCATCCTTGTCTACAAAGGGAATATGGTGCCATTCTGGGTGGGCTACATAAGACTCTCTCAAAGATAGATAGATAGATGGATGGATGGATGGATGGATGGATGGATGGATGGATGGATGGATAGATAGATGGATGGATGGATGGATAGATAGATAGATGGGTGGATGGATGGATGGATGGATGGATAGATGGATGGATGGATGGATGGATGGATAGATAGATAGATAGATAGATAGATAGATAGATAGATAGATAGATAGATAGATAGATAAATGGATGGATGGATGGATGGATGGATGGATAGATAGATGGATGGATGGATGGATGGATGGATGGATGGATGGATGGATGGATAGATAGATTGATGGATGGATGGATGGATGGATGGATGGATGGATGGATGGATAGATAGATGGATGGATGGATGGATGGATGGATGGATGGATGGATAGATAGATAGATAGATAGATAGATAGATAGATAGATAGATAGATATCCCAGTTTCCTCCATAAATTCACACTAGAATGATCTCAGAAAAACATTTCTTGCCACTTTTTTTTTTAAAGGCAGAACTGACTGACCTGAGGTAATTACTTTCTCTTTCACGAGTGGCTACAAAAGTGGCAGGAAATCTTCCTTAAAGGTAGTGTGAGTGTGCCTGCCAAGCTGCATACTTTTAAATAAGAGAGCTGTATATACAGCATTTGAATAGTCGACCAATAATTCAATTATTGTGTTTAAATGTATTTATTTATTCTCTTTACAACCAATATCAGCTCTTCCTCTCCTCCCAGGACCCCCTCACCCAAGTCCTCCCCATTCCTATTTCCCTTCTTCTTCTCTTTTGAGAGAAGGGGAAGTCCCCGCTGGGTGTCAAACCCTCCACACATACATATCAGGTTGCTTCAGGACTTGACACACTCTCTCCCACTGAGGCCAGATAAGGGGCTCGGGATTCACAGGCAGGCAGGCAGCAGGCTCTGACAGCCCCTGCTCCAGTTGTTTGGAGGACCCGCATGAAGCCCGAGATGCTCATCTGCTACATATGTGTGGAGATGCCCAGGTCCAGCCTATCCTTGCACTTTGGTTGATGACTCGGTTTCTGGGGGTCCCCAAGGGTCCAGGTTAGTTGACCCTGTTGGTCTTTCCGTGGGGTTCCTGTCCTCTTCAGGTCCCTCAATCATTCTCCCAACTCATCTGTAAGACTCCCAGAGCTCCATCTACCGTTTGGGTCTGAGTGTATCTCTTTCCATTGGCTGCTAGGTGGAGCCTCTTTTTAAAATCCCAATTAAATTGCCCTCAGAGGGAGTTTCCCTTATAAAAAGCCCCTGAGTCACAGCTCAGGAATAGGAATTCACATAGTTTTTAAGCTTGAGCAATGCTTAGAATAGAAAAAAAGGAAACCAGCGTGAGGAAAACTCTGTTTTTACATAGGCTTAATTTAGTTAAGACTATACCTCTGAGTCACTGATGCTCACACAAAGGATCCAGCTAAAATATGGGTTCTGATCCAATGGAACTGGGGGAAGCCTAAGATTAAGCATTTCTCTTTCTTTTTTAATGAGTACATTTTGTTCTTTAATAATTTCACACATGTTTGTGTTCCCGAACACTCTTTCCCATCCCACCCTGCCAGATTCCTTTCTTCCTCACAAATCTTTTTCTTATTTACTATCTTGTGTTCTGTTTAACGTCCCAAAGACTTTAACTATGGACATCTGCATGGCCCTGAGGTTGGAACTAACCATCAGAGCCTTGTAGGTTCACTAGTGGGTGTAAAGCTGGATACGATGTCTTCCCCTCCCCAAGAATCCACAATCAGTAGTAAGAGTTATGGCCCAAGAACCCCTCCCCCTTTCACAGCAGACTACTGAGTGATCCCAACTTGTGTGGGTGAGCCAGCATCAGAAGGCACAGCAGCGTTGAGGCCATGTTTATATGACCTTTTGGGCTTTGTAGACGCTGCTCTTAGATTCTTTCCACTTCCTCTTCCACGGTGCTTCTGAACTCCAGAGAATGGCGTACTGAGCTGTCACTGTCCTGTATCTCAGAATCACATGCAGCCATGTCTGTGCATCTGCTCTGTTCACTGCAAGGTAATGACTTTCTGATTGAGACTGACAATAGACCTTATCACTGGGTATAAAAATAGATATCTAAAAGATTGATTGTATGTTAACTTGGCTAAGCAGTAGATTCCCCTCTAGAGAATGCTATAATTATATATGTTTTATATATTATATGTGTATATGTTAATATATTATATATTATATATGAATTATATTATGATATATAACATACATATATGTATATGATATATAAAATATAACTATGTTAATATGAAAATACATATAATGCTATAACATATATCTGATTATATGTTATATTATGATATTTATATAATATATAATACAGAATTACAATATATATTATATGTTATATAATTATATATTATACATTACACATATAGTATATATTGTGAATTATATTATGTATCATATAGTTTATATTGTATATTGTATATTATATAAAACATTGCATATTGCACATTACATATTACATATTGTATAATATATCATGTGTCATATATTACATATCACATATACGATATATCATATATTACATTTATATGTTAAATATTATATAATGTATAGTGAATATTATATATTGTATATTGCATATTGCACATTACATATTACATATTGTGTAATATATCATGTGTCTTATATTACATATCACATATACCATATACCACATATCATATATTACATTTATATATTAAATATTATATAATGTATAGTGGATATTATATATTGTATATTGTATATTACATATTGCACATTACATATTACATATTATATTATGAACAACTATTAAAATACACAACTTTTTTGAAAGTGCAAAAAGGATTTATTATAGAGGTTTGTTATATAATGCAGACTTTCTTATGGAGAAGCTGGTGTGGCCATGTTAGGGAGGAAGGATTACAGGCTTATAGGAACACCACTAACATGGACGTAGGGAGGGAAACTGTTAGAGAGGTTTACGAAAGCCTCCAACTTCAGTGTCTGGTAGTGAGTGTGAAGTCACTAGTCAGCTGCAAGGAGGTAAGAGGTTTGGACAAGTTGTGACCTGTCTTGGTCAGGGTTTCTACTCCTGCACAAACATCATGGCCAAGAAGCAAGTTGGGGAGGAAAGGGTTTATTCAGCTTACACTTCTATGTTGCTGTTCATCACTAAAGGAAGTCAGGACTGGAACTCAAGTAGGTACAGAACCATGAAATAGGGGATGGGGTGGGGAGAAGGGGACTTCTGGGAAATGCAGTCCTGGTTAGCAGAATTGCTTATCAGTGCAGAATCACTGCAGTCCTACACGTGTCACCTGACATTCATGCTCACTCTCTCATTTCCTACTTCTTCCTGGAATACATGGCTTTGTCTTGTACAACCCTAGCCAGGTCATTCCCTCTCCACAAGGTCTTTGAGTTACATTCATTCCTCCACGTGGGAAATGACAGAACCTCCCTAACACTCCGACACTTAAATACTAACCCATACAGCTACCAGCATTAACCAGTATTGGGAGAATGAGATAGAGACAAGTAGAAAATAATTGATTAAAATGTATAGAGCTATACGAAGAGCTCACAGCTATCGTCGTCCTTGTATCTGCATGTGCTAGCATTCTGATGGCTGACATTCATAACTGCCATCTCTCTCTGCTGTGACCATTTCACATTCCGTTTGCCTTCAGGACATGTCTTAGCTGGCAAGGCTCCCTGTCTTATAAATTCACCAAACCTTTCCTGAGCAGTCTACTCAAAGAGAGTATCAGAGTTCACCCAGAGTCTGTGATCACTAAGGACCAAGAACAGTCCTAAAGTCTCCTGTGTTTCTTCTTCAGCTGTACAGATATTTAGTTGACTCCATCACTCCACATAGTATAATCATCCCTTCCTGGCACTGAGAGTTAGCGAGGAGGCCAGAATGGCCAAGTGACAATCTCAACTTCCAATATAACTGAACTCTTTTTCCTTAATCGGATATTTTATTTATTTACATTTCAAATGTTATCCCCTTTCCCAGTTTTCCCTCTAGAAACCCTTTATTCCATCCTCCCTCCCCCTACTCCTATGAGGGTGCTCCCCCACCTACCCACCCACTCCCTCCTATCTCCCTGCCCTGGCATTCCCCTACACTGGGACATCAAGCTTTCACAGGACCAAAGGCCTCTCCTCCCATTGATGCCAAACAAGGCCCATCTTCTGCTACATATGTGGCTGGAGCCATGGGTCACTCCATGTGTACTCTTTGTTTTAGCCCTTGGAAGTTCGGGGGCTGGGGGGTCTGGTTGGTTGATATGTTGTTCTTTCTATGGGTTTGCAAACCCATTCAGCCCCTGTCACCAGTCACTCCTCCACTAGGGACCCCATGCTCAGTCCAGTGGTTGGCTGTGAGCATCTGTCTCTGTATTTGTCAGACTCTGGCAGAGCCTCTCAGGAGACAGCTATATCAGGCTCCTGTCAGCAAGCACTGCTTGGCATCAGC
This sequence comes from Rattus norvegicus, assembly GCF_021556685.1. Lineage (NCBI taxonomy): Eukaryota > Metazoa > Chordata > Mammalia > Rodentia > Muridae > Rattus > Rattus norvegicus. The sequence continues at coordinate 226,401,052 of NC_141535.1, read as the reverse complement.
GATAGTGTCTGGGTTTGGTGTCTGTATCCCCAGGTGGAGCAGTCTCTGGATGGCCTTTCCTTCAGGCTCTGCTCCACATTTTGTCTCTATATAAGTATGCATATATAAGTACATAATATATTACATATATACTCTATACATTACATGATGTTATAACATTAATATCATACATGATATATATAATGTGTAATATATAATACATATCATATATTATGATTATGTCTTAAAATTACATATAATACATCATATATTATATAACTATCATCATATAATATATTAATATGTATGTTATATGGATATATAAATTTTATATTAATATATGCATATATAATAGATTAATATATATTTTCTAATATATTTTATATGAAAACATATTAATATACGCACATATAATATACATAATACATACAATTACATTATATAAAATATTAATATATACATATATAAAATTAATATTATTAATAATAATCTTAATGTGCTAATATATTAATATGATTAGTTGATTAATCATCAATATGATTAGTATGTTAAAATGTAATATGTAAGTATATATAATATATAATTATAGTAGATAATATATGTTATGTTTATATTATATATTATACAATAATAATATATTGTAATATATTATAACATAATATATTCATATGTTATATTATTATATGTGTTATACTTTTATATTATGATATTATATATAATCCTATAAGCACATAAATACACAATATAACACTTAATACATAATGCATTATGATATTTGCAGCATATGTATTAAGCATAAACATATTGTATATAAATAACATGTATAATATAATATACTGTGATATATGCATTATTTATTATATTAGACATCATGTATATTATAATTATATAGCTTTATTAAATTTATTCTTTAAGAATGTCATACATGTATCTAATACAGTCTGCTTCCACTCATCCCACATCTGCTGTTACCTCCCACCTTACCCTGTCAACACGCCCCTCCTCCCTGCACGTTCACTTCCCATATTCCTGTCTTTTCACTCTGTTTTTTGTGACTCACTAGGCTTAACCACGGATGTCTGTGTGGCAATGGGCCCGTCTGAGCCTGGTTCGGCCCATCAGTGGGTACACAAATGCAGTATAGGCCTCCCCTCTCCCAAAATCCATCAGCAGCCAACAGTTTAGCAGAGAAAGCTGGCACTGGTGAGCTGGTCCCCACCCATAGTTGACTGGTGACAGGTGCCATCTTGTGTAGGCCTAGTGAAAGGAAACACAAATACTGTGAGTTGGTGGTTGCAATGGTTGTGTCATGGCCAGAAGACGCCATTTCTTCACGCCCTCTCCATTATCTTTAAGCTCTTCATCCTCCTTTTCCTCTGCTCCCTGACCCCTAGCGGACAGGACATACACGTCATGTTTAGCGTGAAGCACTGAATCGCCGTTTACCCTCAGCATCTCGAGCAGCCATGAGTTTGTATTCACCACTGTTCATCGCAGAGAGAAGCAACTCCAACTAAGGCTTAAAGTGGCATTTGTCTACGGGATGAGCATAAATATTTAGGGAGTGTTTGCTGCCTCATCAGTTTAACTAAACAACAGTAGGGGCTTCAACATTCCTCACACACTCCTTGCTGAGGCCGCAGAAGCTGGTCTCCAAGCTGGACTCTGCTCAATACCTTGTACAAAGTCCATGTATGCTTATTGCAACGTCTGTATTCATGCTTAAGCTCAAACACGATTTCATATGTAAACTGAAGATATTAAAGAAGGCTAGCAATGTGTTATCTACTCTATTGACACTTTTAAGTGTATTGTACACCGGGCCTTATGGGGGTTACTAACCACTCAGTGGTAACTAAAGCACCAAGGACCCATTCTGGGCAATTCTGGACTGTTCTCCCTCTCCAGAGAGCAGCAGGCGTGTGGATTAAGAATTTCCCATATTTATAATTCAAAAAAGTCAACCATGTTCCTTGCCTCCCCCTCCTCCCCCCAGCCCCGATGTATTTCCTAGGAGTTCTGCAGTTCAGACCTTTGAAAACAGCTGGCAACTTTACCCAGTAAAGTGACGTTGGTCTATTTTGTGTGAGCTAGTGAGGTTTTAAAGGTGTTCATACGCATGGCATAGTTTGTGGGCAGCTACACTACTGAGAATGTAGTTGGATCGTTTTAATTAAAATTAAAGCAAACGTGCTTGGTAATGAGTCAGCAAACCTTTCACCAAGATTTGACATAGCAGGGGGCTCTATGGCTGCCAGGGCTTTTGACTCAACGGTCTGCATCAAAGAGTAGACCTTTCTCTTTTTCTCTCATGTGCATCAGCTAGTGTTCTGGCTGCCTATTAAACCACCAGCGAGTTTCAAATTTCATCAGACTGGACTTTCCACTGGCCTTTAACTGGCTGAGTAGGAGCAGGAACGGAGAGCAAATGTCTGAAAAGCGTATTCGCGAATAGCATGTGAGTCACTTTCATTAAGCGGAGCTCGCCTCTTCAAACAGTACCAGGAGGGGGCAGCATACATCGCAGCTTGCAGACCTGCATCAAAGCAAAGGTTCTTAGGAAGAAGTCAGCCGCAGAGCCAGAAGCCTGGTGACACCGACACCGGGAAGCCAACAGAAGGCAAAGAAGGCACTGGAACAATATAGTTTTGTTCCTGAAAGTGAAACACCCCTGGTGCTATTGATGTCCTTTTAAATCTTCGGATATCAACTTTCAGGGATATACAGAAGTCACTGCCATTTGCAGAGAGAGAGAGAGAGAGAGAGAGAGAGAGAGAGAGAGAGAGAGAGAGAGAGAGAGAGAGAGAGAGAGAGAGAATCGCAAAGGAAGACCTAGACTCTGGTTGAGGTACAGATGACTAAGGTATAACCATGGAAATGTATTCACAAACAACTGGCTTCACACATATTGTCAGAGGTTTGCCATCTGCAGGGTGTGAACATTTACTAACTAGTTCTTCCCTTTCTTAACTCATTCTCCCTAACTAGAAATCTTTGCCCTGGCACAACTGTTTCCCGGCCACCCCCTGAAAGTTCTATTTTTAATTACCTTACTTTCCTCATAGAAAAAAAATAGTATATTTTAAAGGCACTCGCCAAAAATACCTGGGAGGAGATCTCAGACAAAGCTGTCAGAGAAGTGGTCAAAAATGTAGCGGGTCTTGGGCCTGAAATAACTCTTAACTCATCAGACAAGAGCATGTGTTGCTCTTATTGGAGACTATGGTTGGACTCCGAGAGCCACATGGCAGCCCACAACCATCTGAAACTCCAGTTCCAGTGGATTCCATGTCCTCTTCTGACCCGCTTGGGCATCACACACCCATGTGGTGAGTGTACATACATGCACACAAAACACTCATACACATAAATAGTGAAATAAATATTTTCTAAAGGGGGCAGGGGTAAAGTGTTCCTTTCTAGCCATGGTGTCATAGGAACAACATAGTACTGGTTGGTTGTATGTCAATTTTATCACAGGCTTGAGTCACAGAGACAAGAGAGCCTCAATAGGAAAGAGAACGCCTCCATAAAACCTGACTTTAGGTTAAGACTACAGAGCATTTTCTTAATTAGAAATTGATGTGGGAGGACCCAGCACACTTTAGGTGGTTCTATCCAGGGCTGGTGGTCCTAAGAAAGCAAACTGAGCAAGCCACGAGGAGCAAGCCAGTAAGCAGCACCCTTCCGTGGCTTCTGCATCAGCTCCTGCCTCCAGGTTCTCGCTGCTTTTGGTAATGAACTGTTGTATGGAACTGTGAGTGGAATAAACCTTTGCTTCCCCAAGTTGCTTGGTCATGGTGTTTCAAGACAGCAACAGTAACCCTAACTCAGACAAACATGTTACAAATGTAATAAACAGAGCAAATGGGATGTTTCTTGTCAACCTAGCCCCGGTGCTCATTGTAAAACCTTCTGTGTTATCATTAAGGGGTCTCCTATGCAGTAAAATATTCACATTTCAACTGGTTAAAACTGTGAACAGTTAGAATAAAGTTTTCTTTTCTTTTTTTTTTTTCTTTTGTTAGGAGCTGGGGACCGAACCCAGGGCCTTGCGATTGCTAGGCAAGCGCTCTACCACTGAGCTAAATCCCCAACCCCAGAATAAAATTTTCTTAATTTTAAAAATATCATTTACATTTGATGTGTGCTGATGTGCTCAGAGTTTTTGCGATATGTCGAGTGAAAGCCCCCACTGCCCTTCTTTTCCTATAAAAGTAATAGTATTATTGGAAACATTCTTAATACCTTAGAAACCAAAATTTCTTCTAACTCAATGTCTCCTTTGTGCACCTTGCCAATTCTTCCCCTAAAATGAACTAAAAATGAGCAAGTCATGAATCACGCATGGTTCAGAATGACTCAAAATTCTAAAGAACAGATGTCCCATTATATTTTTTTCCCAGAAAATAATACAAGTTTTCAGCACTAGTGGCTTTCAAAAAAAAAATCCGCCAAATTCTATTTATACTAAGGTTTCAAAAGCAAAATATAGAGCTTAAAGGGGGGCACCAAGAGATAATTCAACGTTTTTACTTGGCAGATGGGAAGATATTAATAATCCAACAGTTGTTCAGATTCTAAAGTTTAAGCGTGCTATTTTGAAATATTTATACCTGTTTCCACATGTCTAGTATATATTATGTATGAAACATTTAAATATTTGGTGTGTGCCTTTGTTTTTAGGAGAATAATGCTATATTGCTGAAACAGAGAATCAGCTATGACTCACATGAGGCCATGTGTTTCATGACTTGGTACGGCTGTTGAGGCTCAGACGGACAGAGTCTAGAACGGATCAAGATGAGAAGGTAAATGAGACAACACGTTTTCATGGGAACGCAAAGCACATTGTTCTGAAGATGCAGCATCTCTGTGTTTGTAACAATGAGGAGATTCCTGCCTGGGGTTGGGGGCTTCAGGAAGCGGGTTAGATCCACCTAATATATTTCCCCCAAACTTGTCATTAGAATTGCTGTGATTATAGAGGTCTTATTAAACTGGCACTGCTTAAGTAAACTTAGAAAGCTGCTTGCCTAATTCGAGGTCAAGTGTTCGCTAAACATGGTATCAAAAGACGAAAGGACTGTGCCAAATTCTTCCGCACTCTGTACCAGAGCCAAATCAACAGTACCAAAGGAGATGGGAAGACGCTACAACTCACCTTCCATTTAGAATTTAGCCACCTTCGTCTGTGTTTAGAGCAGAGGAACATGTGTGCATCTCTCAAATCACCACCACCACCCCCAATTACACTCCAGCCAAGAGTGAGAGGGAAACCTAGAAGTTTTATATAAAAGCACATATGTTTGAGAGGAAAATGTCTCTATTCAGTAGATACCTTCTGTGAACAGACATTCAACCTTGTTGGAATCGTCAATGCGTTTTTCTTTCCTCTTTTGAGATGCATGACTTTGACCCACCGCTTCTTACACTTGTCTGTTTTTAACCAAAGAAATAAAAGAAAAGAAAAGATTCTGAGGGTTCATCCTTGGATTCACCCCGCAGACAAAATTGCGTCGATGTAATAAGTGGTCTTGTAAGCTGATTTTGAGCGTAGAGTGATACACGAGCGAAGGAAAGTTCTTCCAGGCGCTGAGAGAAAAACGCCCAGAACAAAAGGAGTAACAGCATGGTAAGGACATTAATGTCCTATCTTTGTGAGTGAAATGCAAAATCCCCCCTCAAAAAATATAGAAAATTATGCATTCACAGAGAGAGACCTTGACACTGGGAAGGTAGAGCTGAGAGAGTAAAGTTGAACATTTCCAGGCTCTTTCGAGAACATTCTAGGGTGTTACTAAGATATACAATAAATTTGAATTTCAGTCACAAATCCAAATATAGCAGAAATACAGCCCCCTTTTTTCCTGTAAGTCAACACTTCAAGTCCCCATTAAACTTGAGGTTCCCATCTCTGTTCTAAACAGTATTATTTATAGAGCGCCATGGACATCTGTCAGCCACTCCCGTGGGCACCTGCTAAGACATCTGTACTGGCTGGGTTTGTGTGTCAACTTGACACAAGCTGGAGTCATCACAGAGAAAGGAGCCTCCCTTGAGGAAATGCCTCCATGAGGTCCATCTGAAAGGCATTTTCTGAGTTAGTGATCAAGGCTGAGAGAGACCATTGTGGGTGGTGCCATCCCTGGGCTCGTAGTCCTGGGCTCTATAAGAAAGCAAGCTGAACAAGCCAGGAGAAGCAATCCAGTAAGCAGCACCCCTCCGTGGTTTCTACATCCATTCCTCCCTCCAAGTTCCTGACCTGCGTGAGTTCCTGTTATGACTTCCTTTGGTGATGAACAGCAATGTGGAAGTGTAAGCTGAGTAAACCCTTTCCTCCCCAATTTTCTTCTTGGTCATGATGATTTGTGCATATATTGTGTGAAACAACATCTGTCGATGAATCTTGCCTTCATGCATTGAGCATCATGTGCCCAGAGGCGAGGGCACTCTAGGCACTCTCTAGCATATTATCAGTCTGGATTGGTTAGGCTTCCCTTTTCTAGGCAGAGACCATTCCTCAGAACTGTGTTTATGGGTCAGGACCCAAGGGCTCTTACCACTTGCCCTCTCCCCAACCCCCACACACTCTGTTTCTAATCCGAGAAGTATTTTTCTGTTCTGAGTGAGCTAGGAGAACATTTTTTTTCTACTAGATAAGTTCTCTTGCTATGGAGTTTAGGGTGACCTTTAACTTCCAAATCCTCCTGCTTCCACCTCCCAAGTGCTGGGACTTCACTCTTCAGGCTTGACACTAAGTACCTTTACCCGCTCAGGCATCTCATTGGTCCATGTTACTAGCCCATTGCCTTCCAAAGATTGTGCACAATTAGTACATTATTAATTACAACTCTCCCTCAGTAGCCTCAGGCAACTGTTGTTCTGGGATCCCATAGATAACAAGATACCAGGTACTCAAGACTCTACATAAAGTAAATCAATAGTCACACAAAACCTTTATGGGTCTTCACATATCCATTCTTCCTTCCTCCATGTCCTCCCCCTCCTCCCTTCCCTTTCCTTCTGTCTCTTTCCTTCCCCCTTTTCCTCTCTCCCTTCCCTCCTCCCTTCCTTTTTCTCCTTCCTTCCTTCCTTGCTCCCTTCCTTCCTTTCTTACTTCCTTCTTTCCTTCCTTCCTTCCTTCCTTCCTTCCTTCCTTGCTTGCTTTCTTGCTTGCTTCCTTTTTTTCTCCCTTCCTTCCATTAGGCTCTCACGTACCCCAGTTGCCTTGGAATTGCTCTATCATCAAAGATGATGCTGAACTTCTGATCCTTCTGTTCTTGCTTCTCCAGTGCTGGGATTTCAAGTGTGCACCACCATCCCTAACTGGTACATGCCAGGGCTTTGTACATGCTAGGCAAGCACTCCACCAAACAGAATGTAAACTCTGTGTAAATATTTGTTATTCCATATTGTTTAGGAAACAAGGACAAGAAAAAAAATCCATGTGTTCAGTATAGATGCCATTTTTAGGCAAAGTAGTTTGTACCTTTGGTTGGTTAATTCCATAGATAGAGAAGTTGTGGTTAAGGAGGACTAACTGTATGTTATTAAAATTCCTGGGGATAATTTTTATTCTCTATCTGGTGAATGACTGCATTGTTAGAAATTTTGAAAAACAATTTTTTTAGAAATACTTTACTGTAAATAACACAAACCCAATTCTAATTAATACATTACATTAAATGAACTAGTTAAGTAGGGTCAATCCTAGCTGAACTGTGATCTCCAAAGTGTGACATTCAGCCATGGTTGGATCTAGGGATCCAAATGATACTGACAATGTCCTTGGTCTTGCTTGCTTCTGTAGTCCTTGCTCAGAAGACTTCCTGTCCCTGGAACAAGACACCTCTAGGTAGTCTAGAGTTGGACTCCTTAGGTTTTATTAATCATCAAACTGAGAGACACTCTTCATTCTCCTAACCTTCAAACAAAGATAGCGAGAACTTTGACTAACTTTCATACTCTGTTCATCTGTGGCCATTACCTGGGTCACAAACATAAGCCATTTTGGTGGGTCAGTCAAGGTCATGCTGGGTTTCATGGGTTCATATAGTTGAGTCAAGGATTCCTGGAGCAATCCTAAGAAAGCCTAGCCATTTCCACAACTTAATGTGGGAGCTGGTGGAATATAAATTATACTTCCAAGTCTGTGGGTACTCAGGAGAGGGAGCCCAAGGTTTGGAGAAACTGCAAGACCAGAAAGTTCTCAAGTTTGATATTTAGACAAGGAGGGAAAATGCAGGACCCCGTAACTGCTCAAAGACCTGGTGACAAAGATTCACTGAGCTGGGTATTCAATGTCTGTTCAGTTACCTGGGGCCTTTGGTGGGAAGATACGCCACCACCTTCACCTTGATCAACATCAACAAAACATTGGCCAATTAGAGGGAGAGCCATGGCAACCAAGAGGACGTGGAAGCTAAGTAGTAAGTGGATGCTTCTCTGCCAAGCCTGAGATACTCTATACCTGCTCTCAAACCTGCGGTGCCTCTTAAGCAATCATACTAGTGCACCAAAGTCTACCACTGATTGTACAGAAATAGAAAGCATTAAGAAAAAAACACTCCTTTTTAAACCATTTAATGTTTTGGCCATTGACACCTATGCTTTCTGAAATCATTAAGTTCAATTTTTTTTAATTCACTTTACAAATCTTGGTCTCCTTATCACCTGTGTTTTAGATGTACCCTTGAACCCAGCATACTGATTATGTTTTTAGTCTTAGTTGGAAAAAAATTTAATACAGACACATAGCCCTTTGAAATGGCAACTAATATATATGGTTTACTGTGCTGTCTTGGGTTTTCCTGCCTCTTTCCTTCTCTCTCTCTCTCTCTCTCTCTCTCTCTCTCTCTCTCTCTCTCTCTCTCTCACTCACTTTAAATTCTCCCTCCCTCCTTTCCTAAGTTTCTATGCTGCTTTCTCTGTTTTCTGCTCTTTTTCCTCTTGGGTTGACTTTGTTTTACATTATCATCTGCCAATGCAATGTCAGGTACTTGCTTTCATTTCTAGGACCAAATTTATAACAATTATTTGAACCAAGTGTCCAGTTAATTTTATGTGTCCATTTGACTGGATTAGGGGATGTCTAATACTTAGTGTGTCTGGGAAAGCATTCATTAAACTTGCACTTGAATCCATACACGAAGGAAAGCAGGTGCTCTTTTGTAGGTGAGCCTCATCCAACCCCCTGAAGGACTAAAAGCAACCAGAGACCTGGTTAGAAGGGAGCTACCCCCTTGCCTAGATATACCTGGCTAATCTTTCTGCATTAGAATTCAGACGCAGGATGAACTATTCCAAGGCTTCCTGTGCAGCTTGTCCATTTGCAGCCTTCATAATCCATTTATAATTGTTAAAAACAATTCTTGTAACAATTTAATTAAGCATGAAGCAGACTTACTTAAGGAGGGGAGAGTATTGTAGAATTAGAGGTGTTTAGGAGAGAAAGCAGAAAAGTCAAAAGTAATGCTGATAAAAAAATACAACACTGGGTAGAAAAAGGAGACCCTAAAAACATTGGTTTAAAAGACTCACTGTGCTACAATTAAAACTAGGACAGAGAGAATCATAATTTAGCCAAATTCTTCAACTCTAAAGACACAGAAGAGGAACATTGATACTATCTTTTCAAAGTGATACACATCACTTCTTGCCTTTTGGCTAAGAGCAAGTGTGGTATCTGTTCTTATCAAATTAATACACATAGAGTGCATAAATATGCATATAGTATCATCTGACACCTTTGCCTGTGTAGAGAACACTCAGCCACATTGTTTCATGCTTGAATTGGATCAATTATGACTGCAAGTTCTGTAACAATATAATATCTATTTTAAAATGATGACTGTCTTCATAGTCATCTGAAAGATGTCTTGAAGGGAAATTACTTTTCTTTACACAAACCATACGGATATTTTTTCTTTGGCTGTGTGTGTGGGTGCATGTATGTGCACGTACGTGCCCATGGGCATACACCATGACCTGTAACATACTTGTGGAGGTCAAAGGACAAGTTCAGGTGTCAGCTTATGACCTTTCACTTTGTTTCTAGACAGGCTTTCTTCATTGTCATCTGCCATTACAACAGGCTTGTGTTTTACTTATGCCTCTGTCTGCCTGCTCTCATAAACCCAATTAAAAAAAAACAACACATGGGTGGGAGAAGTCATAGGCCTTAAGGGTGAACCTACTAGTGTTTAAATAAATGAAGATAGTGCCAAACTTCTTCCTAAATGTCTATGTGTATGCACCCATATTCAAATGTTACCATTAACCTTAATCAGAGAAGCATCCCTTTGCAGTGAAGAATCGTGCAATCAGAGACATTCAACCCTAAATAAGAAATTTATACCAACTACTGTAAAGCTTTGGAATGTATCAGAGGAGGGAAAGGAAAGACTGTAAAAGCCAGAAGATAAGAAGGACGACTTCAAAATGCTGTCTTTTGTGCATGATACACCTACTTCAATCAAGAATTCAATGCAACTGAATTTGCCTAGACTGAGCCTACGCAAGACTGGAGCTGTCAATCATCGCTCCTGGATGGGAAGGGGCTCATGAGGTACTACTCTGCTGAACTATTGGCCTCCTGATAGACTCTAGGGGAAGGGGAGTCATTGGCTTCAGTTGTGTGCCCAATAGAGAGCCATCAATCTCCAATGGATAATTTCAAACCCGTGCCTACACAAATGACCTTGGCTAAACTCTGTGTGTTACAAAACAAAATAAAACACAAGGACATGAATGTAGGAGATGGATTTGTTGTGGGAATAGGAACGTTGTTAAGATCAGGAGGAAGATGGTTGAGGGTGAGGATGAGAGTAATTAGAATGTATTACATACATGTATGAAATTGTCAAGGAGCAAGTTTAATTAATACAAAAGGTACATTAGAAAAAAATTAAGCACGCAAGTACCATACAAGCTAGCAATTACACTCCTGGCAATCATCCCAGAGAAATGAAATTTTATGTTCACAAATACCTGTACAAGACTGTTTATAGAAGAATGTTTGTGAAAGCCAGAAAGCAATAACCAGATGTCTTTCAGTATGTGATTGGGAAAACAAAGTGTAAAAGCAGTCAGACCATGAAACACAACTCAAAGACAGCAACACAAACACACCAGGCCGGGAAGTTGTTCGGTTCATAAAGTGTCTGCCGCACAAGCATGGAGACCAGTGTTTGGTTCCCCAGATCATGGAAAAAGTCAGGTGCGGTTCTGTGTGCCTATAGTCTCGGCCCTGGCTGGAGGTCAGGGGCAGACCTTTGAAAGCTAAATAACCGGCCAGCCTAATTGCAGGTTCAGTGAGAAATGATGCAGAATGATACCTGACATCTGCCTCTGACCTCCACACACACATGCATGTGCACACATGTGCATGCATACCTGCCTATCCCTACGCTAACAAGTACACAGGCCACAAACAATAACTCATACGCAGGAAATAAGTAAGCAGACAAATTGTTGAGGTCAGAATATCGCACTTAACAAAAAAGGAGCCCTTCTGTGTGATTCTATACGTAAGATCCTGGAGGGGTGGCGAGGGTGAGGAGTTGGCACAGCCATGGAAGAGCAGTAGGAGGCGTCTTGGTGGTAGTGGAAATGGTCTTTATCTTAACTGGATCAATGTAGAAACGCTGGCTGTAATTTCATACCATAGTTTTGCAAGGTATTATTACATCAGGGGTCAGGGGGAACTAGGTGAAAGGCATGCAGAGTCTATCATCTCCACAGTTGCATGAGAAACTATGGTTATGTCCAAAACCAAGCTGTGATTTATTTTTAAAAATAAAATAGATATTATAAAAATATTATGAACCATTTTATGACTAGAAATTCGATAACTTAGACAAAACTGGGAAATTCTTTGAAAGATACTAATTGTTAAATTACCTGACAGAAAGCAATTTAAGGGAGGAATGGCTTCTTTTGGCTCATGGTTCCAAGGGACACAGTGCGCCATGACATCGAAGGCATGACAGCAGGAGCGGAGGGCAGTTGGTCACATTCCCCCTGCAACGAGGAAGTAGAGAGAGAGGAGCACTGCTATGCAGCTTGCTCTCTTTCTTTTATGCAGTCTATGGCCCCAGCCGGTGGCATGGGTCTTTTCCCCATTGGTAAAAACCTTTCTGGAAAGATGCCCAGAGGTAAACTTATGGTGAGTCTAAGTCTGTCAAGGTGACAATGAAGATGAGCCATCAGGGAAACAATAAACAACCTATTCAAAGACGTTGGCATTACTGTGAGCTGCACATTATACAGAAACGTCATGGGTGAGCGTGCCTCACAAACACAGGTACAAGATGTTGTAAGGTGGAGTCCCACAAAACTTTAGCAAATTGAATATGACAGTGTGTAAAAGGCTGATTGTTTTCAAGCAAGACTTACCCTAGAAAGGCGGGAATTATGCAATATCGAAAAAGATCAACATATTTCATTGTGTAGATAAATTAAACATAGAAAGCTACAAAAGAAAAAAAAACACATTTGATAAACTGCGAATTTAAAGAGCATTTCCAAGATTCTCAACAAAGTTACAAATAGAAGGTAGCCTCCTTGAGCTGTCATAAGCCACCTACAAAAGTGCATATGCTATTATATTGCATATAATATATGCTGGAATTTGACTTTCTATTAAAATCAAGATCGAGATAAAGATTTCCCCTCTTGGCACTCACAGTCAACACTTAGCAGCGATTTTAACCAGGGAAATGAAGCAAGACAAGAAAAATGCATATAGATTTAAAAATAAGTAAAATGTACTATTCTTACATATGCCATGAACATAAATGTTGAAAATCTAACAGAATAATTTTAAAACTATTGAACTAATGAATTTGTCAAAGTGGCACCACACAAGATCAATAAAATCTGTTTATTCCTCTGTGGTCTCTGATTTACGATTTATTTTGTTATAGCATCAGACGACAAGTGCATGCTCAGTAGAAACCTATTCTTGTTTGTGGTGGTGTTGAATGTGAGACAAGGTCTTATTATAGACAGCTTAGGATGGTCTAGAAGGAGGAAATCTTCCTGCCTTGCCCTCTCAAGTAGAAACAACGTTCTGGTTTTTTAATCCTCATTGTTCTGTTGCTGTAAAATGCAGCATGATACATTAACAATGTCAGGTAGTAGCAAAGGGCTCCATCTCACAGTCTGTCCTGAGCCCTGGATGTCAATGGATCCTATGACACACTGTTGCCGAGCTGTGATGTTCGGAACTCTGAGTTTTTCCAATACATTTTTAATACGATACACTCAACTCTTGAAAATTGGTTAGCTTGAAACTTGACTATAAGTCAAGGAGTTTGTTTACTTGGCGTGAAATATTGAAATAAAACATGTAAAATTTTAAATATTTAAGTAATAAAAAATGTAAATACTTAGGGATGAACCTGACCAAAATGCGAAAGTTTTAAACACCAAAACTAATAAACATTGATAAGATAAATTAAGGAATGTATAAATAAATAGGGACGGGTATCTTGCTCATGGAATAATACTCACATTTAAGATGTGAATTCTTCCAAAAATGAGGTATATATTTTATAGAAACCAAGTGAAACACCTAACACACTTCCAAAAGTTAACACGCTGGTTTTAAAACTCATATGAAAGGGCAGAGGACTTGGCGTGGTCAAACCAACTTTTATCCCAGCACACACAATCAAGTTATAGTAACTTTTTAAATGTGATATTACTATAGAAACAGGGAACTGATCAGTGCAACAGAATAGTGTCTAGACGTACAGTGACGGCTGATGTCTGATAACTGAAATGGGAATGGGGAGCCTTGGTCCTGATGCTAGTGTGCTAGAACAGCCACATGCTAAGACTTTTAAACAGAACCTCAGCCAGTACTGCCAGCATGCAGAACTCCCACCATATTTTGTGTCTAAACTTAATTCCTCACACTGTAGACTATTTTCATTCTAAAATAAAATATAAACAAAGGATCCAGTAAGGTGGCTCAGTGGGTTAATGTTGCAGACCTGGCTTCTAATCCTAGGACCCAGTTAAGGTAGAGAGGGAGAATCTACTAAGCTGTCTTCTAAATTCAACAGCGGGCAGTCTGTCACACACCTGCAGTCTGTCACACACCTGCAGTCTGTAACACACATGCAGTCTGTCCACACACATGCAGCTCACGTTCACAGACCCATACCATAAAAATTAAGGTACAAGTTCAAAAGAAAATATGGGAGAAAATCTTTTTGTGGGGGAGTCTGAGTCAGGCAGACATCTCTGACTCGGCCGAAGAAGCCACGGTGCAGAAAAAAAAAAGTACTTACCCGTGATGCATCATCAAAGTGGAAATTTGTCTTCAAAAAAAGGGGGGAAAAGGACAGATTGAAAGAAAACTCATCGAACCCTGTATGATTGCATTTATATGAAACTAAAAAATGCAAACGAGTCTAAAGGGGAAAAGAAGCGGGTCAGTGATGCTCGAAGGTGTAGGAGCAGGAATGAGTGGCCACAGAAAGCCAGTAGGAAACTTGTCTGTTGCAGTGTTGGTCTCGTGGGTGTACCTATGTGAAAACCAAGCTGTACTCTTAAAATACCCCAGGGTGTCAATTACAATGCAGTAAAACCACTTAAAGAAGACGGTGTCCTGATCCAGCCCTGCTGAATAGAAACAAAAAGACTGATGAAGGCTTCAGGGGAAGTCCTTTCATCCCACAGGCTGTCTGTGTCTGTCTCTCTGCTTCTCCTTTCCTCTGCGTTTCTCTCTGAGGAGAATATAGCTCACAGTACAGCTGAAGTTATCTTCCAACCAAGAAGAAGGCCAGCATGAAGGAACTTCTAACAGACTCAGGCAAGCAGACCCACAGTTCTCAGGAGGAACACACCCAAACTCCTCCCACTGAGTTAGGAATTCTCTTTATCTAAGGACCTATAGGATACAGGATGTAATAATATTCGATACTGGCTATATCGTTTTGAATGATGATTCTATAACTTACATGTAAAAATATCTGAACCAGGATGGGGACATTTTCCTCTGAGGATTACATCGATGGCTTATAACATGCCATCAAGAAAAACAAATGAGTGAACAAACAAAAACAAAACCTTTGCATTTAAATCAGTTTTTTTTTTAAATAAAAATTCTTTATTCTGTAAAAAGAATGGGTATATTCATTTACTGGCAATGCTACTGAAAGTTGACATTTATATCTGTGGATGTTGATGGTATATGAGATATATAAAATGCTAATATAGATACATCAGAGGTTTATAATCTTCGCCATCCCTTACTTTTCCTACAGAACTGCCAAAGTTTCCTCTGGGCAAAGACCTTCTCGGCAATCAAGAATCCATGTGATTGTTGTGAATGTTGTGAGAATACAAGAAACTACCCAGATCCAGCAGCATTCCCTGGAAAAACTCTCTCAACTTCCCCATATAGGAAAAACCTGCCAAGTATGTAAGCAGGACACACGTACAGAGCATGCGCAGGCTTCAGGGTCTTTGTTTCAGCCGGTCTGGAGCATCTTACTGAAGAGAGATGTACCACAAACACCTCAGTGACATGCTCCCCAGGAAAAGTTACCTGGAGAAAGTTGTGTGTGCATTCACTATAGAAAGAGTTGTCCACGCTGCTGTGTGCTTGCCAAGATTGGCCTAACGCAGCCAAGGCAGGTAATATGGAGGGAGCTGCGTTCACGAATTGCCTATTCCTGCCCCCGAGGCCAAGCGCGAGTCCCCACTTGCACCCAAGAAGAGCTGGGAGAAGAGACACTTCGAAAGCTTCGGCTAGGTATTGACTGACTGCCAGTTGGTTCCACGCCAGCCCACAGGAGCAGAAACTTTCCCCGGGCCCGTTTGTTACTGCCTACTCGAGCCTAAGTACTCGGTCTGTAATTACAGGTCAGTGTATACAAGGCAGGAAATGGAAAATAACACCTTCCCCTGTAGCACCATCAAGCCAGAGAGGAGAACCAAGACAAGCTCTTCAAACAGGTGTTTCACTGAACTGAAACCATTGGAAGAAGTAGATAAAAGCTTTAAAAAAAATAATGAATTCACTCAAGAAGATATAATTAAAGATTAAGAGGTTAACAGTTAAATATATGATGGGTGCTGGGACTTTAAAAACAATTTCAGAAGTATTCAGAGATTCCCTGTCCTGACTATAAGAGCTTCTGCGGTGGAAGAAGATAAAATACCTGAAATGAACTAATAGTTGGGACAAAATAGAACCACGAGAAAACACAATTTAAAATCTTGATGTAATGCTTAGCTAGTACATCAAGAGTTCACCTATATCACAGAGGGGAAAGTGGGGGGAGAAGCTGATGAATGGCCCATCTAGTCCTTGTCACTAGGTAGAAATGTAAGTCTCACCCGGGTCTTCCTACCATCTGCACTAAAACAGGAGTGGAGGGCAAAGGCGTCCAAGGGAAGGCCTGAGATGAGTCCAAACGGACAGTGGGCCACGAGAACATCCTACAGAGTATTCCGTTCCAGTCGGGGTCTCAGAGATCTTCCCACGTTCATTTCGAGTTTCAAGCACAAACTATCTTTTCGATATCTCAGTTATCAATTAAAGCCGCAGATGAGACACGGAATGTGATGTAGCTGGAGCTCAGGAATGTAAAAGCCATCATCAAGACCTCATTTAAATTCCAAAGGGAATGAATAAAAACCAAACAAACAAGCAAAAAATGGCAATATTTTTGTGTGGTGGTAGGGGTTGAGGGTGGATGGTGGACTAGGAGTTTTCAGAACTGTTGAAAGATATCGACTCTTGAGACCTGGGGAACCATTTAAAGCCCAATAAAATCTGAATAGTGCTACATAAAAGTGGGACATGCCTGGATTCATCATAAGGAAGCTATAAATAGAAATCAGGAGAGCAGCAATTAAGCAGATCCAGACTGCCGTGGAGAGGGCGCAGGGGAACTGAACCTCGTGACTATCGTGTGCATGTTTCAAACTGACTGGTTATGGTTTGGTTTGATGTCGTTTGTTTGTATGGAGTCAGGGTCTCGCTGGGAAGCCCTGGCTGGCCTGAAACTTGCTATACAGACCAGGTTGTCCTCAAACTCACAGTGATTCACCAGCCTCAGCATCTGGGGTGCTGGGATTAAAGGTATGCACCTCCATGGCAGGCCCAAACTGGCAACGAGACTTGAGACTTGGGGGACCAAGTTTCCAGGTAGAGCATTTGCTTATGTGAATGGAACCATGAATTCAACCTCCCTTTGAAAGATAAGCACCGCTAGTGGCAAAGAAAACTAGAGAATTGACTGAAATCTAACTTAGGCGGGGGCAGAGGGAGTAACTCAACCTAGATTCGCAGATGAATAAAACGGGCATTGAAAATTATCACAGGGCTTTGGCGATGGCTCAGTCGGTCATGGGCTTGCCAGGCAAGCATCGGAGCGTCCAAAAGACCAGCATCTGGTACGTGCTGGCAGGAAATGGACTCGGAGTTCACAGACCTTTTAGATCACCAATGTTAGTATTTCCTCTGGGCAACCCAGGATGCTTTGGATGATAGTCTGGTCTAGACACGTAGATAAAATGTGTGAGGAAAACCTAGGTTCCAATCACAGGAAATTAAGACCTCCATGTACTAAAAACAATCCAGTCCCTTTGTAATTTTCTGCAGTTTGCTGTGAGAATAGAAAATAGGATGAGGAGAGAGAGCACCATATCGTCCTTGCTGATAACGCTCACCTAACAGTTTTTCCTAGGAACTGGTTGCTCAGAATTCAATACCACCCTCTGCGATGAGGACGGACTGAGTACACACAGTGTAGTCACACGGTCACTGAATGTGGTATTTCCAGCCATGATTCCAGTCTAACACAGCCTTTTCCTGCTCCAGACAGAATGATTAGCCACAGAATGAGGCTCCTAAAAGTATGACTGCCTAAAAGTATGTTTTATGGTACTAGAGTGGACATCCTGGGTGCTGGGACTTGAACCCAGGACCTCTTGCATGTCAGATGCGTGTTCTAGCCCTCAGCTATTGCCAAACACTCTATAAAAGAAAAGAATATGATCTTTTAAACTTCTCTTTATTATTTATGGAACGCACTTTAGGCGTTATGAAACTCTTACAAACTATGCTTTGAACCCAAATTCCATGGTTTTAAGCATCACCGGCACTTACCCATCTTTTTTCTCTTGTTTATTTTGACTTTTGTCTTATCAGTAATTCCAACATCCTCTGAATATTATCCTTTTTACCAAGTTTGACCTCTGAGAAAACACAGTACAATGAGTAACCGCCTGCCCCACCTGGGGATCTAGCCTACATATATACAGCCACCAAACCCAGACAATATTGATGAAGCCAAGAAGTACATGTTGACAGGAGCCTGATATAGCCCTCTCCTGAGAGGTTCAGCTAGAGTATGACAAATACAGAGGTGAATGCTAGCAGCCATTCACTGAACAGAGAATGGGGTCCCCACTGGAGGAGTTAGAAAAAGGATCGAAGGAACTGAAGGGATTTGCAACCCCATAAGAACAACAGTACCAACCAACCAGAGCTCCCAGAAACTAAACCACTACCCAAAAATTATACATGGACAGAGCCATGGCTCCAGCTGCATATGTAGCAGAGGATGGCCTTGTTGGGCACCAATGGGAGAAGAAGCCCTTGGTCCTGCCAAGGCTGGACCCCCAGTGTAGGGGAATGTCAGGGTGGGGAGGAGGGAAGGGAGGTGGCTGGAGAGAGGGAACACCCTTATAGAAGAAGGGGGAGGGAGAGGGAATGGGGGGCTTATGGACAGGAAACTGGGAAAGGGAGTAACATTTGAAATGTAAATAAAAATATCCAATAAAAAATTAAATAAATAGATACAAATAAATAAATACAAATGAGTAACAGCGAATATGAAGGAGGGTTTATCAGAGTTGGAGCCTTAGTAAATACTTTGTGCACTTGGTTTGTTTGACAGCTGGGAGGCAGATGTTATCTGCACCTCACCTCACAGAGGAATAGAAGGAAGCCTGAGATGGTTCGATAGCTTGAGAGGGGTCTCGGAGAAACCTAGTGCAGAACGGGAATGGGTTCCTTCCTGACAGGCACAATCAAGCACTAGGTTCCAATGTGATGGTAGCTCTGGCTGTCACAGCCTAAGGGCTTACCTCCCGGGCCATCCTCCCAGCGTTGTGATGTCTCTCCTAAGCATGTAATTATGCTTTCATGAAAGTATTGGCTGTGGCCCCACACACTCCTTTGGCTTTCGTGACCTTTTAGAGGACAGCGACAGTAGTGTATCATTCATTTAAACCGCCCAGGAGATGTCAGTATCTGGGAAATCAGTGTTATTTTCCTCTAGAACGTACCGATGTCTCCATTTCAGTGTCTTTATGAGCAAGGGAAGAAGAGTTTGATTTTTTCTTCTAGATCAGAGACTCTTGCTCTCTTCTGTTGGGGTCACCCTTAGTAATAATGTCTAGTACAAATCACCTTCGTCTGGCTGTTAGGTAAGGAATCGTTCTTCCAGGCATTATGCTAGTAGTGGAAATTTGATCTTCTTTCTCTTTGGGGGACTAATTGAGAGCTTACGCAAGAAGATCTGTTTAGTGCTAAGGGCCACACAGAGCATGGCTGTCACTGTTAAGCACAATCATGTGCACAATGACTCCATGTTGTAGTGGTCAGCAGTGCAAGCATTTATAGCCAAAATTAATTAATTTATTTTAAGTTCCCATAGTAAATATTTATACTTGTAAACATCCGTTCCATTCTCTAGCTCCCTTTGGTATATTAAACCATGAATTAGGGCACTGATGGTAAGCGTGTGTGTGTGTCTGTGTGTGTGTGTGTGTGTGTGTGTGTAATACATATGTATATAATTCACCTTATATATTGAAATGTATATGGTATAAAGCATTATATATAACAAGTTCTTGGGCTATAATGTGTGCTTACTGTATAGGTGAAAAGAGTTGGGACTCAGATATTACTTGATAAATTACAGAGATAATTCAGGACTCCAGTTCAAGACCAATTTCAAGTCAAGTGAAGTCCTTTTGTCTAATCTTGGCTTTTATGGCTAAGAGCTGTGGCCCGTTCTAGGTAAGTTGCATTCTTTCTGGGAATAAAATCGAACACTCCTGTTTCATCTTCAGCATGCGTTTGAGAGCTTTCGACGCTCAGACTGTGGTCTAGTTTGTGACTCCTCTTCAAACTGTATAATGTCTTCCCATTTCTGACCTATATGGATTTCATCCTCTGATTACGCTCTACGCACTGCTAATCACCAACGCATAGCTCCGTGATAAGGGAAGAGCATCTGACTCCAAAGACTTAGCAACAAGTACTATCTGCCTTCACAGTGTTGCTGATGGAACTTCCACGTATAAGCATTTTTTTTCTGTGTAGCCTTAGGGTGACAAATACATTTTGACACCTTAAAGTAGATGAAATTGTTAGAAATACCCCCCTGAAAGCAGGGGTTGAACACAGAAAAATTGGGAGTATCAACACAGGAGTACCAGAAGTGTGTAACTGGTTTGGTTGTTTCGGGGCAATGAATTGCAGGCCTCAAAAGAATGTTCAAGTTCTAACTAACAATTCCCATGAACATGATTTTATTTATAAATGGGTCTTTGCAGACCTGTCTGAGTTAGGAGGTTATCATGATGGCTTGTTTCTTAACAAGAGAAAGGAGAAACGACTGGGAAGGCTCAGAAGGTAAGAAGACCTAGTACTCTTGCCTGACGACTCACTTTGGGTTACCAGCACCCATGTTGGGTGTCTCACAACCACCTGCAATCTAGCTCCAGGTGAATTGATAGTTTGTCTGGATAACACAGACACCTACACCACACAGACACCTGTGCCACACAGACACCTGTACCACACAGACACCTGCACCACACAGACACCTTGCACCCAAACACACACCTGCACTATACAGACACCTGTGTCACATAGACACCTGCACCCAAACACATACCTACACCACACAGACACCTGTGCCATGCAGACACCTGTACTACACAGACACCTGCACCCACAGACACCTGTACCACACAAACACCTGTACTACACAGACATCTGCACCCAAACACACACCTGCACCACAAAGACACCTGTACCACACAAACACCTGCACCACAGACACTTTCACTACACAGACACCTACACCCAGACACCCACACAGACACACAGACACCTGCACCCACACAGATACCTGCACCACACAGACACCTACACCCACACAGATACCTGTGCCACACAGATACATGTGCCATATGGACACCTACATCACACAGACACCTGCACCTACACAGACACCTGGGCCACACGGACACCTGCACTACACAGACACCTACACCCAAACAAACACTCACACCCAGACACCCACACAGACACTCACACAGACACCTGCACCCACACAAACAACTGTGCCACACAGACACCTGTGCTATAACAGGCACCTGCAATACTCAGACACCTGCAACACACAGACACATACCTACACACACACACACACACACACACACACACACACACACACAGAGGGGAGGAGGAAGAGAGAGAATTTAAAATAAATATTTTAAATAAAAGAAAGGCAAGCGTCTTTGGACCCAGATTAGAGGAAGCACATAGAAGGGGTTGACATAATAATGAAGTACAGACTTTAATGCTGCAGTCAAGCCTAAGAGGCCAGGCATTTCCACAGCCACCAGAAGCAGGGACCGGGCAAAGGATTTCTGGGGAGCGTGGCCTTGACAGCCACACCTTCATGCCAGACCTCTAGCCTCAAGGACTCTAGCCTGACACTGTGGGTTCCGCTGCCACAGATAGGAGCCTCCTCTACCTGCCTCCCACACCAGCTTCTGCTTTCAGTTTACTCCATGGGATCATTTTGAGCTTCAAGTTTAACTGGATACTTCTCCTGATGAACAGCCTTCAACTTGCGTTCTCATAGTATATCCCACTGCCTCTACCTTTGTAACAATTTTATTATATGCCTTTGACAATGGGACTGCCACACCTGGCAGACTGCAGAGTTTTCCCGTCCCCACCTAGTCCACAGAGGAAAGACAAACAACTTACACGTCGTTGTTCCTCTAGAGCTTGCCGGTTTTGTATTCATGTCAGCAGGGGGAAAAATCATTTTATATACATTCTATATAACAGTGTGCTTAAATCATAGCAAGGACACAGTTTTCTCTTTTCCTCTCCTTCTCCCTCCCCCCCACCTCCCTCCCACACTGTTTGTGGCGTGGGGGTGGGGGGCAGAAGGTCTGTGTCTGTCACTTTAGTCACTGAACCTGGAGCTCAGAGGTTGGCTTTGTTGGCTAGCCAATGAGTTCCAGATCCAACTGTCCCTCTCACTGCTGAGGTTACAGGCGCCCCCATCTGCAACGACTTTTACATACAGAAAGGCTAAAGGTCCCAATAACCACTCTGTTGACTGATTTCCAAGGCCCCTAGGGCACAATTTCTATTGTCCCATAAATAATAACAAAGTGTTTCCATCCTTGTCTTCCATTTATAGGAAGCCTCTGAACTCTAGATGGCAAAAGGACCTCAGGAATCTAAATGAAACAGCTTTAAGGTTGATGATAGGGCACTTTAAGGTCACTTAAAGACGCTCCAATATCCAGTGTGTGTAGGTGGGAGTGGGGAGCGTCGGAGGGGGGAATCTGTGTTCCTGGAAAGGTTTTTATAACCTCGTGGGTGGGAACGCAGAGGGTTAAGTAGCAAAATAAAACCGTGCTGACTACTTGATTGATCCCTGGCGTTTCAAAGTTGTATTTCCACTTGAACTCAGTAGTGAGACCCTGGACTCTAAAATATGTTTCAGGTCACAGCTCACTTGGGAGCTACCTCGCCCCAGGGTGTCATCCCTGGCCCATGGAGTCACTATGCCCAAAGAATAAGCTCAAATACTAGCAAATGGTCATCAGTGGGAGGCCTCTCCAGAAAAAATAACCTCCCTTGAGCCGGATAAGGATTTATGAGCTGTGAACCAACACCGCGGGTCCCACTGTCACTAAAATTCCATCCACAGCGATGATCTCACAGGCCGGACAATTCGCTGTGGCTGGAATAATTGAGCGGATTGAAAGACTTCATCCAGACCCTATATAAGTTCATGATTCTCTGGAGAGACCTCAACTACGATCTCGAAGTTCCGGTTCGCTCTGTGAAGAGATCTGAGTGTATCCAAGACCCCCCAGAGGAGGGAACATGCAGATGAGATTGACTTTTGTGTCCAGCGCGTGGGGACCAGGCTGGTCTCCCGTGGCCTCCAGCTGTCCAGGCCTGCCCTTGGGCTGCGGGCGCCTCCCGGGGGCGTCGCGGTCGCCGCGGGGCTTGGGGTTCGGGGCGCCCGATCCGGGCGCGCGGGCTTCCCCCACCCCCGGCGGCGACCCCACCTCCCGCCCCCGCTGTGCGCGCGCGCGTGGGTCCGTCCGTCTGTCTGCTCTCTCGACGTCAGTGGGAATTTCCAGCCAGGAAGTGAGAGAGTGAGCGAGAGAGGACGAGAGAGAAGTACCGAGGCGAGCCGGGCAGGAAGAGGAGGTTTCGCCACCCGAGCAGCCCGGCTGCGCGCTGACGGCTTCCCGTGCCCTGCGCGCCCCCGGCCTGCCGCCGCCGCCGCCGCCGCCCTCGGCCTGCTCGCGGGCCGGCTCCAGCAGCGCAGGCCGGAGCTCAGGGCCCCGCCGCGCCCGGCCCGCCCCGCGCTTCTCCGCCCGCGCCGCAGCCATGGCGCGCCGCTGAGCCGCCGGCCGGCGCCAGGACCTTACTCGGGCTCCCGCCGGTCCACGCTGCCCCGCAGCGGGAGCCCGCAGGCGCGGAAAGGCCGCGCCTCACCTCCAGGGTAAGCCCCGGGGCGGGTAGGGGAACAGAGCGACCAGCTCTCCGCAGCGCCGGTGCAGCGGGTCCCACCGGCTTGGGACTCACGGGGGGAACCGCGGGGGAACCCGGGGCAGGAGTCGCGGGGCGCGCGGCCCCGGCTGCGGGGACAGAGCACATCCGCACTGGGCGGCCCGAGGCCTTGCGGGCCGGCTGGCGGGGCCCTCCGCGTCTCCGCGGGCGGGAACGGGAACCGGAGGGGAACTCTTGCAAAGTTTTAGAAAGATGTACCCGAGCCCCTGCCGCGGGTGTGGGGTGGGGTGGTGGCGGCCAGGCTGAGGTCCTCCACGGTAAAGGACAGATAGAAAGGTGTTTGGTGCAGTGCACAGCCAGATTTCGCCAAAGGGCGGTCGGTGAAATGAAAGCAGAAGTGCCTGTCAGTCCTCCGGGCAGGCAAAGCCCTTCCCAGCTCCTAAGAATCCCGCAGGAGAGCCTGGGGGCCGCTTACCAATCTGTGATAGACACCGCCACCCCCGATGCACACACATGATACATTCAGCTGCCAAATCTCAACATTGATTTTTCAAAATATAAGGAGGGCCTCACCCCGATTCTCCAGGCCTGGCATCTGAGACAGGAATTACCTACGAATAGCACCTTTTAGACTTTTGATTACTCTAGGATAATGGCACCATGTTTTTGTGCCTGACCTCTGAAACAGAAAAAGATAGGAATGACGCCTCTCCTACGTGTAAGCTTCCTTCGGTCTTCTGAGCCGGACACTGATCTTGGCTCTCTGTTTATTGGTCTAATTCTAAAGCTTAAATGGAACTAATGATGGAAGATTTCATCGTCTAAATTTAACCCGTTTTTATGGACTTTGCAAAGTAAAGGTCGGCACTGCAGCTCTCTAAGTAGCCATGTTTAACTAAAATTTTTGGTTGTTTTAGGGCTCATAACTGAGAACTGCTCGTGGTGTTGAGTAACATTTCATAGCCGTGGCATCAAATGCTGGGTCTCAGAGTGGTGGTTAGTCCTAAAGATGGAGATGGCTTTCTAAAGGAATCTTCAGCGGAGTGTTCTTGGGTGGCAAAAAAAAATGCATTAACGCTCGTCAGACCTTGAAAAGGGAAACTTGATTAAAGTAAGGTCCTTACTGAAGTGGGTTTTTTTTCCCCTTGATTTTAATATTGTGCTTTCTAGAGATGGTGTCTCTTACTGTTTGATGCACGAAAAATTATGTAAATTATTTACAGCGAAGTCCTTTGCTTTGCATAAGAACTTGAGAAGCCTGGAATTAAAAGGGTTTGCTTCCTGTTGCATTTAACATTTATCGCCCCAACTGGATGACTAAAAGAGCACGCGTATTGATGGGAACGTGAACTCGGCAACTCTGGTCCAGCGTGGTACATCTGGGAGTCTCTTGCTAGCTTAGAGAAAATGTCTCCTTGGCTTAAGCTACTGAATAAACTTGAACACAAAAGAAGGCTTCTCTGTACGCTGAATGCTGGCACTAAAATACTATACTTGCCGGGAAACACTAACCACTTCAAAACCAGAAGACTTTTAAAGAAAGTTGTTTAATCCTGTTAAAGGTTGGTGGCAACCTGATTATCTCTGTCACCTCTTATCTCCGTTCAGAAACTAAGTAGCATCTTGCATTCTACATAGGGCAATTACCTGAACTGTGTAGGTTGTGAATGTGCCTGTGTTTGAAAGCCAGTTAGTAAATACTGGAGTATACATACAGAAAACAGCCCTGCTTCCCCTTTGTAAGCACTGCTTTGATCTTTCTACTTCCTTTTTTACTTCTGCCCTTAAAACTAGCACAGCCAGGCTGACTGATATGCAGTGGGTTAAAGCTGGAGTGATTGGAAACGAACGGCGTCGGATTTAATGGTGCTGTTCCTTTTCATGGTCCTTCGGGTGAACTGAGGCTGAGTGGAGAAGCTAGTATTTCTGTGGGCTGTTTTCACTACTTGCAGACTTCCAGATAACCGATGAAGTAAGCCGCTTTGCTGACGTTCAGGGATTGCTCATTGCGGTAGAGAGGTCTAGATAAAGACTTGGCAACCACACGGACTGTGGATTATCATTCAATCGGCAAGCCATGGTTTTACCTAATTTATTTATGAGGTATTCCCCTGCTCCGAAGAGGGAAAGTTCTGCCTTCTAGGGAGAAGTGACCATTTATAACCCTTAATTTGAGCATGGGCAAAGAAAATAATAGCTGGCATCTTCAAATAGCAGGCCCAAATAGTTGGTCCTGAGTTGCTGTGTGGATTCATGACATAGCCAAGTCGGGGATCAAACCCAGGACCTTGTGAGTGTTCTACTTCCATATACCTGTAGCCTTGCCATCAGGATTCTTGGGGAATGAATTCAAAATACCCTTTCTCCCCTTCACCTAGAGGAGTGTCCTGCTAGTGATCTTCATCTAGATGTTGTGTTCTGTACTGTGTTAGGAGTGTATCTGGAACATGCTAGTTGAATCAGAAGAGCAAATCCTGTGTCCTGCTCTTCTTGTGTGGCAGAGTGAGTAGAAATCCCCATTCAGGAGACTGGATGTGTATGAATGGCTATCTGTGCAAAAGTTCTCATGGATTTGTCCTCTGGAAGGAAGTTGTTTTGTTTGGATGGTGTACCAGCTTTCTGCTTACAACATGAATTATATAAGGTAGCATGGTTGTGTTAGAAGAAAAGGCCCAGGAGAAGGTCGGATAGAATTTTAGTGCTTGAAGACTCTCTCATGCCTGCATTTCTGTCCCACGAAGGCCGCTTGACAACCGGAGCACTTTTTTCTGCATCTGTGGTTGTGATTTGTGCTTTTGCACCTCCCGTCTGTACTGAAACTGCTTGTCCTGTTAGAGGTGAGCAGGTACAGGAGTAGGAACCTACCTCTCCCAGCAGATGCCTTCAGCTGAGGCAGGGAGATGTGAGGCTTTTCGCTAAGTGCAGACACTCAGCCTCAGGGGAACGCTTGGGAGAAGGGCATCCTCTTGGAAGTCAGATCTGGTAGAGTTGATAGTTCTTATCGTTGCCTTAATGAGTATGCATTGTCTTGTTCCGAAGAAAGAAGGGAGGGGAGAGATGGAGAGATAGAGAAGACAAGAGGGAGGGAAGGACGAGGGAGAGAAGGAAGGAAGGACATTCTTTTGCCCCCTATGGAATTGCTTTCCCCTTTTAGCTTCTGTATTGTCTGAGTGGATATTCCTGGACACCAGTTAATCCTTTCAAACGAGATCGGAAGATCAACAAATAGTTTAGAAAAGATAAGACTACTTCAAAGCCTGATGTAAGATAGGACTCGGTAAAGATTGTGAAGTCAAGAAGAGAGAATATAGAGAAGACATTTGTTGGGGTATTAATACTTAGTACTATATATTAATTTTTTTAAAATCTAATATTATGAAGCCATTACACTTTACATAGTAACTAACACAGATTTAATTATCACTAATGCGCGTTTGAGAGGCTTTAATTTGTTGTTTGTTTTAAAAACTGGAATAATGAGATATATATATACATATATATATATATGTTTTAATTTTCTAGTACAAATTACCTTCTGGTGGTTTACGAAGTAAACTCTTGGGCCCCAAACTTCCTAACCAGCTTTTAGTCTGATCCCTAGTCCTCACAGATTTTAAAGTGTCTACAATCCTTCCTTAACTGTAAAAACAACCCTGAACATGCAAGAAAGATATAAATATTCTACAGGGCATAGTCTATAGGAGAACCTAAAATTGTTTTTAAAAGAATAAAAGGCTGTTTGAACGAGTAGGACCTATAGTTCTAGCTAAAAGCAAACAACAGTTAATCCATACTGACAAGAAATCTCCAACTCTTTTATTGAGTTTGTTGGTTCTTAAATGATACCCAATAAACAACTAAATCACATTGAATTGATTTCACCCACTTGAAAGACAGCCTTATCCTACAGGCATTGAGAAACATGTTGTCCTTCTGGTAAGAGAGGAGTCCCAAACACAGCTTTTGTTCCCCGAGTACCATATTTTATATAAAGTACTTTTATGGTTTATTAGAATTATAAATTATTAACAATTACCTACTGTTCTCTCTGAAAGCAAAAAGAAAAAGAGGAAGCCTTTCATTCAAAAGGGGGATTTTATGAAATGGAAAAGCATCTTTTTAATTTTAAAGTTTTAGAGACACTAGCCAAGCAAGGTAATAAAGTAATCAAAATGATTAAGTTGCACTTATACAGGTAAAATGGTTGTGTGTGTGGTGTGTGTGTGTAAAAAAAATTTTTTTTGCAGAGTTAGAACTTCTCTAAATTTCATTGAAACTGTAACTTCAGAGCTAGTCTCTCCAAAAAGGGAACCAATGCTAACAAAAAGATGGCTAACACATTCAAATCCATCAAGCAAACATCTTAGTAAAATATGGCCTCTAGAAGAGTGTGCTTGTCACTCGTGTCTGTGCCTGCCCCAGGGAACCAGATGGAAAACCCTGGGAGGCCTACTGTGCTTCACTTTCACCTTGTGGTGACCTTGCCTCCCACAAGTCAGCTCCACTCTTCCCTCAGTTGTAGCACTTCAGGAAATTGAGCTTGAAACTATGCACCTGACCACTTGTTTTTGACAGACTCCATTGATTCAGTGAAATATACCAGCTGGACTAGAAAGGACCAAGATGCCAGCCTCCATCCTGATGATGTCACTGTATTCAGGAAGCCTTAGGACATTCTTCTTGGTTACCCTCAATTCTTGTTCTGGAGCTTGCCTCTCTT
This sequence comes from Rattus norvegicus, assembly GCF_021556685.1. Classification (NCBI taxonomy): domain Eukaryota; kingdom Metazoa; phylum Chordata; class Mammalia; order Rodentia; family Muridae; genus Rattus; species Rattus norvegicus. Next base: position 226,372,529 of record NC_141535.1, on the reverse strand, counting down.
CACAACACTGATAGACATACATCCACGTAGAGAAAAATGTGCGTGGGTGCATGTGTGCATGCGTGTGTGTGTGTGTGTGTGTGTGTGTGTGTGTGTGTTTACTGTATATCTATATAGAGTGATATATAGTATCACTATATGTGTTTATCACTACAGGGATACACATGGATACATATTTAATCTTTTGTTGTTGCCAACAAACCCTGGAGAATTTCAGCATTTGCATATGAACCCACTTGTGTGGAAAGCTGCCTTTGCTCAAAGGGCAAATGAAAATGATTGACAGCAGTTGTCAGTTAAAAGTGTATCCAACCAGAGCACACGGCCCGTGTCTTCCCCATGCTGCTGCCACCTCAAAGCATGATGAACCCATCCTGCAGCTTCTGGGTATAGCGAGAGTAAGCAAAGCTGTGACTTGTTCTAGCCACTGCTCTAGTCAGAGATGTATGCATAGCTGTACATATGAGACTTACGCTTGCTGGTTTGTTCCCTTCAGTGTAAACCTGTTGATAAGTAAGGCTCAGGAGAGTCTCTGTAGTGGACTCACTATTTATAAACCTGAAGTAAGAAACGCTCTGCGTCGGGTTGAGCGTCCTCTCGGGAACCAAGTTAATGTTCAAGAGAATGGGTCGTTTGAATGAATCTTGTTTATTCGAGCAGCAAAAAGCTCCCAGGTTATTACATTTGTTGCGTGTCCCGTGGTTTGGCTATGCCGTGAAGCCATGTGAGAGCACACCCAGCCCTCCTGTATCCCACCGGTTCTCAAGTCTCCCAGTGTGCAGACAAAGCGCTAATGGTCTCTAAGTCCTGCTTGGCTCTCTGTCAAGCCCACAGCTCATCTGATAGGGAAAAAAAATTGACTGAGTTGTCTTAGAAAATATGTCTTCAAAGACAAATGTTAACACAAATTTCCACCTTGTGTTTTAATGACTCCAAGAAGGTCCCTAGCTGTTGGTTCTTAAACATGGGTTTCTTTGTAGGGGTAACCGTTTATTGGTGTTTTCCTAGTAAGGCTTACTTAAAGGCTTTAATATAATTTTTTGTTAAGGTGTAGGCACGGTACAGAAGACAGCAGCATCTAGTGCAAAGCCCTACCCATGGTGCACTTTTCTAATAATTACATTGATTAATTTAGTTTGTGGAAATCAGGGGACAACTTGCAGGAGTCCGTTCTCTGCTTTCGCCACACGGGTCTTGGAGACTCAGGCTTTGAGGCTTCGTGGCGAGTGCCTTTACCCGGTGAGCCATCTTGGCAGCCTTGTGATGGACTTTTGTGGCTTAGAAATTTAAAGGAAGACAGTGTGGACAGATGGATGAAATACGGATGGCCGGTCACACGGGGGAATTTAGAGTAGAAAGGAAGGCCCACCAGACGAGGCTGAGAATAGAAGCCAAGTCAAACTTAAGTTTGCCCCTTGACTGTTTATAAAAGTACGTATAAGAATATATAATGCCCGGGGTTTGTACAAAATCAAAACTGAAAACGAATATAAAATATAGGAAGTGGGATTAAAAAAAAAAAAAAAAACACCAAACAACTGTATTCAGACTACTTCTTCCAGACCAGGAAACCTGGGAAGGACTTTCCAGAGGAGACGGATTAAAGTGAACCTAAAGTCCAGCCAGTCGAAAACTCCATTTATTTAAATAACTCGTCTCTAATGCTTTGACTCCCTGGAGCGCTGTAACTAGTCTGTGCAGGTGTCATTAAACCTCAGGGCCTTGAAAGGTGTGGCCAAAACAGTGACAGTGGAAACATAAACAAAGGTTTAGGGAACATTCCCTGTAATGGTAAGTCTCGAATGTAGAAATAAAATAATCTGGAAGGGGAACCAGAATTCCTGAAAACTGGGTAAGTTGTGCATGTCACGGTTGAAAGGGGAAGGTCACGGAAGAAGAGCAGTTGCCTGTGGACAGGAGTTTGTAGGCATGAGCCTTGGCCATCCTGTTCAGAAGCTGCAAACGGTGGGGCTGGAAGTACAGCTTGCCCACGGGGGGCGCCTACTTGCCTATTAGCCCCCCCCAAAAAGTCATTTCCCCTATTCTAAGAAACAGTCTAAGTAAACATGGCTGCACTTGGGAAATTAAAATCAAAAGCACAGTGAGGTGCCTGGTAATAACTAAATATCTCCCATTGTTCTCTTGCAATTTTATAGTGCCCATTTGGTGCAATATCGTTTCTCTCCGTGCATTTGCCCAACTCCCCACTGAAGACATTTAATTCAATTTCAACAAGCACAGAACCATTAAAATGTTTCCTGATTATTTAAGAGAACTGCCTGCTTGGTCATTTACCCTGCAATTATGGTTCTTTTTTTCTTCCTGATGGGTGGGGAAAACACCCTCCTTCTCTTAGAAAGTCTGCTGTGATGGCCAAATAGGAGTTAGTCCAAGTTACTGTTGAGGTAGTTTAATCCCATGTTGCAAAAGACGGGTGATGTTTTAGGCAGTGTCTCTGCCCTTACTACTTATCTGCTAAGCAGAAGTGGGACGGCCACTGGGACAAATCCCAGATGCCTCGGCATCTCCACAGGGATGCCCATAAGTTTCTCACACCCCTCTCCTCTCATGCCCGTTACTTCTACACATGGGGGACACCATTGCTACCCTTCTGTGCTATTCTACAGACTTCTTTCTCCCTCTCACAGTCTCACAGCCCTTCCTAACCCCCACTTTCTCCTTCAGTTGCTCCTAGAGTCTCTTGATCTGCAGCCTCAGACGGAGCCCACGCCTTCTGCTGCATTTCTGGCTTTTGCTTTTCCCCTGCCTCCCAAGACAGTGTCCGGCTTCTGGAGCCTTAGCTCTGGCTTCACAGCTACTTTCTCCTTCTGTCCTGCTCTAAGGAGAGGTCTTTACAGCCCTCCCACCAGGCCTCACCTCCCTAATTCTTCACTCATCTCCTAACCCCCAAGTCATCCCGACTGACTTCCAGTGCCCCACCCCCACCCCCACCAACCGTCCTGAGACTTGCTCTCTTTAATACATTTGCAAGAGAGGATTTTCTCTTGTGCTCACCCTGCTGGTTGCTCAACCTTAGGCTTGGCTCAGCACCTCCATTTCTCTGTTATGTTGACCTCCCTGTAAGGGATGATGTTGGCCACTCTGTGTTCTCTTGACTTCCTATGTGTTTTTAAACAAAACACGATGAGCATAATGGGCAGGGGTTATTTCATTTCGTTTTTATTTGCATAGCACTCGTTCTGTTTGCTAAAGGAACAAGTAACTAAGTCAAATGATTAAGAAGTTGTGCTCCCCGTTAAGCTGTGTCTTCTGGTACTCGAATTAACCTCCTTGGGTCCTGTTTTGGGGAAGGAGAGAGAGAGAGACAGAGAGACAGAGAGACAGAGAGACAGAGACAGAGAGACAGAGACAGACAGAGAGAGACAGACAGAGAGAGACAGACAGAGAGAGAGACCGACACAGAGAGAGACAGACAGACAGACACAGGCAGAGAGACAGAGAGAGAGCTAGACTGTATAAACACCTACCTCTAAAGTAATTAGGTTTTGCTCATGTCATTTGCATGGGTTATAAGACCTCAGATTTCCTTGCCATCCTAATGGGTCAGTAAGCAGAAGACTGCAGTGAGTATGCATGGAGCCAGTTCTTGTTGTTCAACGACTGTGTGAAGAACTGTTGGGTGTGTGGATAGTGGGTTACTTTTGGGTCCTGACAGTAGACCTTTTGGGGACTTTATCATGCAGTTATTAACTAGTCTCTTTCATATAACTTATGCAAAGAAAACTGTGGCAAATTTGAAGCAGACATTGAGTATAAAATTCAGTATTTGAGTCTAAGTCGACTCCAGTTTGGAGGAGGAGGAGGAGGAGGAAGAGGAGGAGGAAGAGGAGGAGGAGGAGGAGGAGGAAGGAGAGGGGGAGGAGGAGGAAGAGGAGGAGGAGGAGGAGGAGGAAGGAGAGGGGGAGGAGGAGGAGGAAGAGGAGGAAGAGGAGGAGGAGGAAGAGGAGGAGGAGACAGTATCGATGGAATAAGCCTCATCTGTCCTAGAAGGAATGCAGCTCTAAATATGATACTGACAAAAATATAAGCTCATCCCTGAGAATATGACCAGAAGGTGAATAACAGACGCCGGGGTTAGGGCTAGAGGTGGGAGGAGGGAGAGAAGCCAGTTTTCGCTTATCCTAGCAAGGGTTTTAAAGTTATTCATCTGCCCCCTCCCAGCTTTCATATAGCAGAAGTGACACATTACGAAGCATACACTTCTGGTGTACAGGGCGATCCTGATTACACTTCAGGAAAGCTTGACTGCAGCTGGCAAGTGTAGAGTTTTAGTTTTACAGAAGCAATTTGTTTGCGGGCCCATCAAGTCCTTCTCATGTGCCGGGTACTTAGAAATTCAATACTGACCAAAACAGAAGTACACACCCGAACGGAGTTTAGGTTAATGGAATGTTTCTAGTTTTACACTTCCCTTTTGATGTTAGTCTCTCTAAAGCTTGAAGAACTGACTGCCTAGGAAGTGTCTGGATATCAGAGGAGCACCATTGGTGATTTCTCTTAGAGTGAGCACACTTAGCTTTGGTGGAAGTCAGAAAGTAGCATATTGCTGGCCCCTCAAAATTCCTCCTGCCCTCCAAGGTCCCCGCCCACAACCCTCATCTAAATGACACCACCCTTGCCTCTTGGGTTGTATAAACATCGGTTCTGTCACTCACATTCATCCCCACCAGGCAGTAAATTAAGGCATGGCAACACAAGCCAGAAACCCCAGCATTCTGGAGGAGGCAGAAGCAGGTTTGTGACATCAAGGCTAGCCTAGGCTACATGGTAAAATTATGTCAAAAACAGCAGCAACAGCTACAGTTAAACCAAACCAACCCCCAAACCCCCACAAAACAATGAGTCGATACTCACTTCAGATTTTCCTCACAAAACAAAATCTGTTGGGTTTTTTTAATTAAAATATAAATAAAACTGTGAAACAAATCACATATTCATTTTAACTCATCATTTATGAGTTAAAGAAAAATTATGCTTATTCAAGCAGGGTAATGGAGGCCACTGAGCAGGACACACGGGAGGCATCTTCACTCCTGACCTCGGCTGCAATAGGGTAAAGGCAACCTCATCCTCCCTGGCCGTGGATTGAGCATTGGCATCTGCGTGTAGTCCGCAGTGCTCAGTACTGACGGGGCTCTAAATTAGATTCAGGGGCTGTGTGAAGCCTGCCTTTGTTGCTGGCAAATCATTGTACCTTTGTGTGTATGCCTGGAAAGTCTTCCCTTTGGTTGTTCCCTCAAGGATACCCTGCCTCACCCCAGCCTGGCTGCCCCTGTATCTGCAGAATCAAACTTGCTGGTCCACACAATAAATCCTTTCTTGTACAGCATAGGGGTTGGGGATGTAGGTCATTGGTAGAACACTTGCCAACTATATTCAAGGCTGTAGATTCATCATAAAGTAAAAAATCAGGAAAGACATATATTGTGGATTTTTTGAGGATTTATAAAATTAAAATCCAGGGTTCGTCAACTCATTCAGAATCAACTCGAATGGCTGAATGTCTAGTTAATGATCCACAAAGTCATCCTCTCCCTGGGTCTGGAGGTGTGCTCATTCTAACTGGGTTCTCAGAAGGAGACCGGGCATCAAAATGAAATCCCATTCTGCATGTTTTTAGGGAAGAACTCAGTACCTTTAGGCAAGGGAAGCAGGTCTCCAGAACACAGTCTAGTAGACAAATGAACAGAGGCCTTGATTTTGATTTGCTATTTATGAGGAAAACCAGGCAGGGCTGACTTCAATTATAAGGTAAAAGTTTTTATCTGATTTGCTACAATCCCTAGAGAGCTTCCATAGCCCTACAAACTTAATCCCAGCAGGACTGAGCCCTCTCTGATACTACTGAAAATAAATTTCACTCAGAATGGAGTCTGCCATTTGGTATAAATGACACTTCATTACACTATGATTAGAAAGTGTCCCAAACGTGCTTTCAGTCCCATGGATGTTAGTCAGCCATGATTAAAGACAACCGCAGGCAAAGATTGCTTCTTGTGGATCACGTTGGCACGCACCCTAGTCACTGTGCTAAGGCATTCCTGTCTCGGTGGTGACAGTGGACATGACACACAAGGCGTTTGATGATTCTTTCAGACAGGAGAATCTGGGTGTTTATTTATTTTTATTCAGAGGCTTTCCCCTTCCTACCACCATGTCGGCTGAGCTACATATATTTGGGTACTTTGGTGCTGTCTTTCTGTCACTAGGGTTTTTGTTGTTGTTGTTTTGATCTTTGTTTGTTTTTTCTGAATATCGTGTTTAGCTTATGTAACGGTTCGCCAGCTTTCTGTCAGTATTAACCAATACCTGAGTTACTTAACATGTAAAGAGGAAAGGTTTAGTTGATATGTTCCAGTCTACCAGTCTGTTACCACAGACGTCCACCATGACGGTGTGTCACGGCCAGAGCACCTGGCAAAGCATAGCTACCTGCTCGTCAATCAGGAGGCAAATGGCAAAAAGAACTGGTTGTGACCCCACAGCATCCTTCCAGGACGTGTCCTAGTAGAACACTTCTTCCCGGAAGAAACACCCCACGGACCATGCCTTTAACGCGTGAACTGCTTGGGAACTCCTATTCGGGAACACATTCTGCATACTCTCCCTGAGATCTGCTGAGACTTGATCTCATGGCCCGGCGTGCTGTCTGTCTTTGTGAGTGCTCCGCTTGCAGCCCTACAGAGCACAATGTGGTATTAGGAGTAGTGAGCCTTTAAGAGGTCATGAGGTCATAGCATGTCCCCTCCCCACGCCATGAACTGGGTTATAAGGAGGACCATCCTCTCTCACTCTTCCACCTTTTACTCTGGGACAGTACAGTGATCATTTCCTCTGAAGGATACATTCCTCATTTAGGTGCTTTGACCTTGGACTTCCTGCCTCCAGAGCTATGAGAAATAAACTTACATTTTCATAAATTACCATGGCTCAAGTGTTCTGTTATAACAGGACAAACATATGAAGGCAGTAGGTCGTGTTTGTAGTCAGTACTGAAAGAGTAAAGTTGAAAACTTTCTGCTATACTTGTGGATTTCTGCCTCTTCCACAGGTGGTTAGGTCTACTGCTTTTTGCTTCATGTATTTTGGAGACCTGTTAATAAGTGCATGCAGGTTGAGGTCATTATTCTTAGCCAGGCCCAGTAGTGCACATCTATATAGTTCCAACACGCAAGATCTAGAGGCAGGGGGTTGGTGTGAGTTTGAGTCCAGCCATAGCTACTTATAGAGACCCTGTCACAAAACAAGAAAATTATTACTACTCATTAATGAACTGACCCCTTTATTCACACACACGCGCGCGCGCACACACACACACACACACACACACACACACACACACACGGATTCATATATCCTTCCTTGTCCTTGGTAATGTTCCATCCCCTGATCTTCTTTATTGATGATTATGATATAGACTACTTTCCTGTGTTTAGTATTTGTGTGTTATTAACACAGTATCCCAGGCTTCTGCTTAACACTTTGTGTCTTTCGTATTGAAGTGTAATCCGTAGGAAAAGCATTTTCTTGGGTCTTGCTTTCTCTGTACTGTTTGACATCTCTGCCTTTTACAGCTGAGTTTATTTTATTTGCATCTAATACTGTGCCACCTCTTCTTTACCCACAGTTGGTCTTTCTAGATGAAGTTAGTGTAGGACTTGAAGAGTTCCATTTTATCTCCTTTCTGGTGGCTCTGTGAAATGGTGGTAGGACTTTCTGCATCCTACATCTTCAGTGAATAAAGCACTGTGTGCCCAACTTGGAAGCCCTGATTTGCTTTCTCCTCTGTGCTAATGTCATTAAACCTTTTCCCTCCAGGGGCTCAGTATACTCCACAATATACTGTGTTGTTCAATGTAAAGCAAAAGTCCTGTGTGCCCACACCTTTGTCATTGGTAGTCTTCTTCTTGTTTCCTACAGGTTCCGTGTGCCCACATCTTTATCTTTGGTAGTGTTCTCCTTGTTTCCTACAGGTCCACGTCAATCTCACTTCCCTTCACCACGAAGACCTGCTTTTAGCATGTCTTCAGTCATTTCTAGGAGTTATGAATTCTCTCAGCTCTTCTCTTTTAGAAAGTGTCAGTTCACCTTTGTTGCCAAAACCATGTGCACTTACAGTACATTCTGTACCAGTGCCTTCTCTTCTAGCTCCCCGAGTCACCTTTACGTTGAAGAGTTCCATTTATCTCCTTTCTGGTGTCTCTGTGAAGGGGTGGCTTTCTTCAGTTCCTTTCAGCTTCTGCTATGGGAGGCTGACTTAGCCACCTGCCATTGTCCTTTTCACTGCTCTGCTGTAATGTATGTGTGTGTGTGTGTGTGTGTGTGTGTGTGTGTGTGTGTGTGTATGTATGTATGTATGCATGCATGCATTTATAAATACCATGACCTTGTCTCTTGGTCTTTGGGTAGTTTTTAACTTTGAGTTATTTCTTAACATGTTGTGGTTTTGTTTGTTTGGTTGGTTGGTTGGTTAGTTAGTTGGCTGGTTGGTTGGTTTTTTACAACAGGAGCTTTCTACCTAGTCAATATCTTATGCTTTTCTCTTTATTTAACATGGAGATTTAAATTCTTGGATATATGGGTAAAGGTATATAAACTAACTTTTGTAAAAAAAAAATTGCCTTTATTTCTACAAATATTTTCTCCTTCTCTTTTTCCCTAGTACTTTAAATTACAAATACATAAACTACTTGATATTGTCCCCTAAATCACTGAGATAGTGTTTACTTCTTCTTTCCCTCTGTGTTTTGGTTTGGATAGTTTTATTGGTCTTTGTTTTGGTTTATTGATCCTTTCTTCTATAATGTCCAAGATACTGGTAAGTCCCTCTGGCGAAATTTCATTTCAGTTCTAAGACTGACTCACATTCATTAAAGAGCCTTTGTATTTTTGCTGCTGAATTCTCTATTCATTCATTATGTCTATCTTTTTCTTTATATTGTTGAACATATTTTTGTTAGCTGTTTTAAAGTCACTAACTATGAATTTTATCAATGTGTCTTCTGGGACAAAGGTACCTACTTCTTTGTAGGCTTCAATATTTTTGTTGTCCATTATAGATATCGTAATGTGAAGAATTTGCGTGTATTTCTTTTATACAGGATTGAGTTTTGTCCTAAGAGGCCTTACTAAGATGCATTAAAGTTGCCCTTATTTTAAGATGTGTTCTTAACTCTCATAACATGGTTTTTCCATAGACTGCTATAACCACACATGTTCAGAACATATACTGTTGTCTCTTCAACACAGATGATCGCACCCACAGTGTCTCTCAGCTCTGCATGGCCTCTGTAATCTTATCAGAGCATTTCTAGCCCAACAGCTCCTTTCCACTGGGCTTTTTGGGACCTTTGTCAGTATTTCATCAAAGAGCAAAGGTGGCCTGAGTGTAGATTTCTGAGGCTTTGCATTATGCCGTTCCTCTGACCAATGAGATTACTGCTCTTTTTTTGAACTCTGCTTCCTGTGGCCTGGATTAGAAAGTGCCCTCAGTCAGAAGGTGAGCTCAGAGCGCCCTTCAATGGTACAGCCTGTATCTCTTGTTCGGTGTCTTAGGCTGTTGTTATGTTTCATAATTACATATGAATATGGAAGCTCAAATAGTGGTTAATCTGCAATGGCTGAAATTTGATCTATGTGGAATTTTAAGTAATTTTTTAATTCATGTGTAGTTCCTGTAACATGCTATTTGAAGTACATCATTCCAGAGCATTTATGTATTCAACATGCTGGCTAGCTCACATTTCTCTATAGCTTTGCTTTGAAACTTTCTTGTCTTCCCAGAAGAATGCCTTGAATCTGGTAAATGATGACTCCCTTCCTAGACTTCACTCACTCCCCTGGCCTCTGGCAAACAATGATGACTTCCTCTTCTTAAGAATTTGCCTGTTCTTGCTGGTTAATGTGAAGGGAATCATGGATAGGTGATTGACCCTTTCTGTCTGGTTTCAACATAAGTTATTTGGTCTACCAGTTTTGAAATACAAAAGGCAAAACTCCCATTGCTGACTGTAAGGTACCCATCCATACATTTAAGGAGACCATAAATATATATGTGTAAAATTAAGCTGCAGTAGAACAGGGGCCCGTAGTGCAAAACCACCAGGAAATGTTATAGACTTCATATAGGCTATAGTGATAACAGGGAAAGAGAAAATACAGGTATATGGTAGAAGCTGATTTTAAGTACCACTTCGCAGAGTACATAATATTTAAACAGGATAGTATCTTGAATGTGAATAGATATACAACGTGAAAATGGGGCAAGGCACTGTCACATTTATTTGTGTGTGTGTGTGTGTGTGTGTGTGTGTCTGTCTGTCTGTCTGTCTGTCTGTGCAGTAAGCATTCACATGTGTAGAGGTCAAAGGACAATTTTGGAAGTTGGTTCTTTCCTTCTAGCATGTGAGTTCCAAGGATTAAACTCAAGTCCTTGGGCTTACACAGCAGGTATTTTTTTACCTGCAGAGCCATCTTGCTGGCTGAGCAACACATCTCCTAATGATTGACTTCCTTATAGCAAAGTGTTTGTGTTGGAACATGGTGATAGTTGTGGTGCTTTGTGTACAATACAATACAATACAATACAATACTATCATATGCTGAGTGCCTGGTCTTTGGACTTCATTGTGTAAAGCACCTGGCAGTGAAAGTCACCGAGGCAGGAAGAAACTCTGCCTTGGGGGAGAGCAGTCGAAAAGCTGCTTCTGTCAGAGTGAGGTAATAAGGTGTGGCTGTGGAAATGGAAAGGAAGTGCATACACAAGAAACGGCAAGAGGAAAGAAGCGAGAGACGAGACTACTAACTGCATTGGTCGGAGAAGGTTACATTTGCAGAAATGAGAAAGTCAGGAGTTGGGCTTGTTGTCAGTAATAAACAGTAGGCATTAGAGTTGATGGGATCTAATGTATCATTAACTTGCTTGATAATGACACCATTACTTAAAGCTAACAGTGGCTCCTTACTGCGTACATCGTGACAGTTTTAACAGTGCCAATCATGTACTTATGTCACAGGGTTTGGGCTCATATCTTGGATATCGTGGGTTATTTGTTTTTTGGTTTTTGGCTTGTTTTTGCTCTTTCTTTTTATAAAAAAATTTTTTTAATTTATTTTTTGTTCAGTTAGGAATTCAGTAGCCAACGGAGAAAAGCCAGTGCAAAGTACAGCACTGTGACTAAGAGTGTAATTAAAGTCATGATACTGAATTGCCACGATAATTAACCCAGGGCCCACATGCCCTCTTGTTCCCATGACGCCGACCCAGCTGCATTGTTTAGGCTGCTGTCTTTCTATTTACTGACTGTTCAGATTGTCTGGCCTTTGCTGCCAAGGAAATCACAGAGAATCGAGTAGAAACACAGGCGTGCCTTACTTCTTGTAAACCTGTGGCTGTCTTTGGTGAATTGTCTGGCTGATCTGTGGAGTGCTTCAGCCAATCTACTACTGTGGGAAGCCTGGGAAGTCTTGCTTCGCTCTGCTTCTTTTCCACTCCACACGTGGCTTCTCATCCTCCTCTGGGCTGGCCGGGTCTTTCCCTTCCAGGAAAGAAAATCAGGGTCATTGCACAGTTTCTTGAAACCCATGTTCGTGACTCATTTCTGCATCCTCCCGTTGGTCAGTGCCTGCCATGGGCCTGACAACATTCAAGGAGCAGAGATGTCAATTTTTTTTTTGTCCCTGTGTTGTGAGCCTACCACAGCTTTAAACTCTTGACTTCAGACTGTGCCACTCTTGTATGGTTTTGTCTCTTTGGAAACTGACAGGGTAGGAGAACCACTTTCTGATGGATTAATGAAGGGCAGAAAACACCCAGGTAACTCTTCAAGCATGGTTTCCCCATGATACAGACGTACACAAGTACCACAGATCTGCTTCTGGCAGCACTGAGGATGAAACTCACACATATTTTGATTTTTAGTTTAGTAACTCTGGCTATTGAGAGAGATTCCCCCAGCCTCTCTTTTCTGTCCTTTGAAACATGCCCTAGGGATTGTTTTTAAACTGTCACTTGACTTAGTACTGGTATTTTTTTACCTTCCCATTCAGATTGCCTTGTGGGTATCTCATTTGAAATCCATGCATTGTAAGGTCCTGTTCTGTTCTTCAGGTTACACTCTGTAGATGAGTTGCATGGGTTCACCAGGTAATAGACGTAGGGACAGAAAGCACACTCAGGAGACCAGCGAGAAAGAAGGCATGTTGCAACAAGGAAAGAAAACGTTGAGACTCCTAATGTGCATCTCCCCAAAGGAGACAAAGGAATTTGACTGGACGATGTGTGCACGAAGGCTGAAGAGTGCTCAGTGAACACAGAGGGAGCCTTTTCCTGCTCCAGTCACCATGACAGCATGCTACTTCGTGTGTTGGCATGCACAAAATTAGCAGAGTGCCTCAACTATGGAGAATTCACCATTATAACAAGATTATAGTGAGCAAAAAATCACTCTACATCACGTACAAGAGGAAGTTGGCAAGTGTGGCTGGTTTAAACCAGCTCTTTGCCATCTTCTCTAGAGGGTCTTATCTGAAAACAAACAAAGAACAACAGTAAAGACTCAAATGTTAGCAGTTATCATGGCGGGCAGCACCCCACCCCATCCCACACCCCACCCCGTCCCACCTGGCCACCAGCACAGGTGCATAACCCTTAATCTCCTACTTAACATGGCTGAAGAGATGGCTTAGCAATTGATAGCGCTTACTGCTCTTGCAGGGGACCCAGGTTTGGTTCCTAACACCCGCATGGTGGCTGACAACCTTCTGGTTCCAGGGGATCTGACACTCCCCTCTTGCCTCTGCCATTCACCCTCACATTTGTGGCGTACATTCCTGCTGGCAGGCAGAACACTCAAGCCACGTAAGATAAAAATTAATAAATCCTTCAAGAAAAGATCCTACCTAGCAGCTCATATTACGAGTAGACTAGTTCCAGTCAGCAGAACTTTTGAGAGGCTCGGAGCAAAGATGTCTTTAAATGAATAATGCTCATGTCAAGAGGGAAATCACATCGCCCGTTACGCTAGTACAAAGGCCACAGGCTGTGCAGTCAGAGAAGCCGGCTCTAGTCTGTCAGCCTGAGCAAATGACTCATTTTCTCTAAAGCTTAGTTCTCCGCGTGGACTACATTTTCTGGGCTCACTATAGCAAGCGGAGTATGCGAACATTACCTATGCTTCCTTGGTTATGGGAAGCAGCCCGTCAAGCTTAGCTGGCTCCCCCTCCATGCACATGAGAGCACTTGTCCTGAGGCCAGAGCCCTCACTCGGCTCCTCCTTCTCAGTTTAACTGACACCTGAGATTAGGTAAATTGTCCCTGGATTAATCCTGAGCCTTCCAGGATATTTGGATCACTTCTAGAAGGTGGTAGGACCAGCCATCTGGTCCTGTCAGCCCAGAGCATGTCAGAGAATAACTTCCAAATCCACCCCTTCCCCCTGGAAAAATACAAACAATTTATAAGGCAATGACATACAACTGCTTCAGACTCAAATATGGTAGAGCGTCGGTGAATAGAGGTGGGAAATGTATCTGTGTTCTAAAAGAAAGCCTTTAACTGGGGGCTTGCTTACAGTTGTAGACATTTAGTCCAGTATCATCATGGCAGAGAGCAGGGGGACACAGGCAGGAACTGGAGCGGTAGCTGAGAGTGCTACATCGTGATCTGCAGGCAGAGAAAGGCCGACTCTGGACTTGGGGTGGGCTTTTGAGAGCTCAGTGCTCCCCCTCAGTGACAGACTTCCTGTAACAAAGCCACACCTCCTAATCCTTTCAAATAGTGCCACTCCCTGGTGACTAAGCAGTCAAATATATAAGCCAGTGTCTCTCTCAGGACAACAAAAACTCTACAACTTGCAACATTCTTTCTGTAATTTATCATGAATGAGATATTTATTATTAGACTGTCTGATGAGTTAACATATGTTCTGTATCTCCCACTCAATTAATGAGCTTCTCATGAATTAACAAGCTGAGTGTTTTCCGTGGATCTGCTAACCTATTAGATTGACATTCCATTACGAATGGGTATCTGCACATGCTCTCAGGTTTGCATTCGCCATACATGCTTGCATTGCTCTATGTAATTTTCTCGATCCTCCCAGTGAAATAATATTGAAAATGAAAGAAGTGGGAAACTGGTTTCTGTAAATCTCAGTGTGGTGGCATACACAGTAACATTGATTTCTTTAAAAAAAAAAAGGCACCGTTTTAGAAGTCAGCATTTCTGAAAAGAAGTAAATCCATTGCCAGCATTCATCATTACTGTGACATACTGTCAGACACGGGCTCACAGAAAGGGGGACGCTTCTGAAGAGAAGTCAGGAATAATTAGAAATTTTGACTTATTCATACTTCATATTTTATTTAACAATGTCAGAACTTCTTAAGTTCTACGATTTAAATTTTGACTCAGCCTCTTTTTCTATTATAATATATCTCTAATATATATTAGATAAATTTCCATGTCACTATACGGATCTCCCCATTGTTACAGCAATTCCATAGTATTTGACTTACAGTTGTAGAATAATAATGCGAACAATTTTACCAGAGCACATCACCAACTCCTGAAAATTGACTTGCAGAAGTTACTCCCTTGGAATATTTTACATGGGATACACTGTACAGAGCCATAGCCCTTACATTGTTTTCTTCATAAAGTTCTTTATGAAAAAGAAGCTCTAACATATTTTACAATTTTATCTTTAGCAACTTATTGTCCGTACAGTGTACAAAACGAAAACGTTGCGGAAAAGTCCCCTTTCCCAGTAACTTTACCCCTCTTGCTAAAAAATGGTACATTCAAATTACGCCTAAGTGACACCTGTTATGATTCCTACAATTTTGAGCCACCATGCCACCGCACCCCAAGGTGCCCTGATTTCCAAGGGCACCTTCTAGCTGGCATCTGGAAAGATAGTCTACTTTTCAAGATGCAAATTGTGGTTCTCCGTGGATTGTGATATCATTTTAATGGTTTTGAAAAGTTAGAGGGTTTTTTTCCCCCAAAGAAATCTAACAGAACAGAAAGAGTTGTTGTTGTTGTTGGTGGTGGTGGTGGTGGTGGTGGTGGTGGCGGTGGTGGTGTTTACAGTGAGTCAGGGCCTCAGACTGCCTATATTTCTGAGCCTGGATGCTATACATTTACTGGCAGGAGAGCTCCCAACTTTGTCCTCAATGGCACGCAGCACACACCCATGGCTTTAGAATTTCTCCACTCGGTCCAGCTGCTTCACCAAGAAGCCCCTGTGTCAGATTGAGTTACTAGGAAGATTGCCACAGGAATGCAGGAAACCGTCCATTCGGCATTCATAGAATATGTCACATACTCACGACTTGGCTGCTTTGGTTACATTGTGCTTTGTGTGAAACACCCATCTCCCTGGATATTTTTTGGGACCCAGCTACGTTTCCTGCGTCTCTTTAGGTGCCGTGAAGATCTTTCTAAAGTGGTTTCCTGGTTGAGGGAGACACATGCAGAAAATGAGACCCAGGCTTGTCTCACTTTATGTCTCAAGGTCCTTCCTCAAAAGCTCAGGAGTGAGCAAAAGGAAAGTGGGGGGCAGGGAGGGAAGGCTGAGGAAGCAGGGGTACATAAGGGACTTTCCCCTCTGCTTTTCTAATCCCCAGTTCCAAGGGCTTAGTTGAGATTTCAACATTTTAGATATAAAACTTGCTTTTGCAATCAATGCAAATATCACTCGGTGATTCATCCTCTCCAATTGACATTTTAGTTTAAAATTATAAATTAGCATTTACATCACGCTGGAGCTGCTGTTCTCTTCTGATACCTCAGTAATGGTCAGGGCTTTGTACGTCAAGATTCTAAGTCACCAAGTGTTCCGTGAGCTTCTTTAGTACTTTGAGTTCTTAGACACACATAATCTAGAAACCTTAGGAGAGGGTGTTACTGATGACAAGCTGCCCGGTTTGGTGGTTTGTCAATGTTTAAGGTGGAGCCATCTTCATTAGGGCTTTGTCTAGGGCGTGGACCAGGAGGATTCCCTTCCATCTCTTAAGTGAGCCGGCTGGAGTTGAATCTTACAAGTTGAGACTTCCTTTTGTTAAATTCCCACACTTGAAGTTCTATAAAACAGTCTAATTTTAAAGAAAAATTTTAAGATTAAAGTATAACGATATCATTTTCCCCTGCCTCCATGTCCTTCCATGTCCCCCTCTCGCTCTCTTTCAAAACTCCATGGCCTCTTTCTCTTTAATTGATTGTGTGTGTGTGTGTGTGTGTGTGTGTGTGTGTGTGTGTGTGTGTGTGTGTATTTAAGATTTATTTATTTCATGTATGAGTACCCTCTAGCTATCTTCAGACACACCAGAAGAGAGCATTGGATCCCATTATAGATGGTTGTGAGCCATCATGTGGTTGCTGGGACTTGAACTCCAGACCTTGGGAAGACCAGTCAATGCTCTTAACCACTGAGTCATCTCTCTAGCTCTATATATCTTTTCCTAAGTACAAAATAGAAACCCAGTCTGCTCCATCCGTATAGTGTTACTTGTATGAATGTTTCCACTGGTATTGAATAACTGATCAGTGTGCACATAAGCTGGGGAAAACAGTTTCTCCTGCTCTCAGCATTCCGTGTGTGCCTGTAGCTCTTAGTCTAGGGTTGAGACCTCCTGAGCTATCTCCCTTTCACATTAGCGTATCTGTTGGTGCCATCCTTGTTCAGGGATACCACAGAATCAATGGCATTAAAGTACTAAATGGGTTTGGACAGTTTAATAAGGCAATAGTGTCGCCTCCTCCTTAGAAGACTGTCTTCAGATTGTTAGGAAAGAATAGCATCACCCGGGTTAATGGAAAACCTAGGGTCACAAGGATGGTGTAAAACACTTTAGAAATTAATTAGTATCCAAAGCCACATACCAGGCAGTGGCAGAACCCTGGTATTTTCAATGACTTCATACCCCTTTATCAAGTCAAAATTCCCTTGTTTAACTATTTGCCTGGATAGAAATATGTTCAGTTGCAGCTGCTCGGATGTTTTTGTTTTGTTTGTTTTGTTTTGTTTTGTTTTAAGACAAGAGTCTCACTGTGTAGCCCTGGAACTCACCATGTAGACCAGGCTAACCTCTACCACAAAGACATCAAGTAGATGCCCCTTTCTCCCAAATGCGAGATTGAAGGCATGTCCCGCTATACCCAGCACATGCTTTCTTTTTAAATATGTGTGTACCTGTAAATTACGTGTTCGTGTATGCCTGCATGCGTTTATGTATACTTTATGTGTGCAGGTACCCTCAGAGGCCAGAAGAGGGTGTTGGCCCCCTGTAACTGGAGCTTGACCGTCGTGAGCTGCCCCATGTAAGTACCGGGAACTGAATCCGGGTCTTCTGCAAAAGTAGTAAGCTCTCCTAACTGCTGAGGCAGCTCTCTAGCTTGTGTTTAAACATTTTCAAGTCTTTCTTCGCTTTAAGCAGCCCGGCTTCCCTGCGCAAACCTTTGTGAACTTGTTCCAGAGGACTTACAACTGCTCCTTTTCCTTTAGTTGCACTGGCCCTGCTCCGTGTGCCCCTGGGAGTGCTCCCTCTGCCCCTGGGAGTGCTCCAGAGACTTCCATGCATTCGTCAGCACAAGAGCCTTTCCCTGGAAATGAAGCCTCGAGTTATGGGAATGTAATGAGATGTTTTCATTAGTACGAGATAGACTTTTGACGGAGAGTAGACAGTACATTGGATTGGGAAAATAAACCAGACTCCTTTCTTACATCAGCCTACACAGTGGGCACACACAACAGCCTCGTTCTGTGATCCAGAGTCTGTTCCCTCAGGGGGTAGAAGTCAGGGCTTTTCTACATTTGGGTTTTATCCTGAATGGAGTGTGATTTTGGGGTACAAATGCATGGTTCTGTATGTTTGCCAAGGCCTCTGGGTGACTGGAGACTGCTGAGGCCGGTAATATTAATAGCTTGCCAAGTTCAGTAAATTTGAGATTTTCAGGGTTGATGTTCTCACTGGTTTTTTTGTTTTGTTTTGTTTTGTCGTTTTTTTGTTTTTAGTATACACTTTAGGAGTTACAGAATTTTCATTGCGCTTTGCCAAAGGCAGAGCAACTTCCATGGGTCCTCACAAGAGGACAGAGGGTGGCATGTTATGCCCACTCAAGTGTTATGTAAAACAGGATCAGGACCTCCTCAGCCTCTCAACCAAGTCTAGACAGTTCTAAGACCATCTCAGAGTTCACGAGAAGAAAAAATGCACAAAAAGGATAGGATGATAAACTGTAGATAGACTAAAAGTAGAAATGGCTGCAAGACTTCATCTGCACCTGATTTGTACACAAAGGCAGGACCAGCTGTTTCAGACTGTGCACACTGCAAACTTAGCAAGAGGGTTTAGAGCCTGTGGTCTCCCTACTATGAGAGTTAAATGGCAAGGAGGCACTGCACACACGATACCCTCCTTCCGAGGCTCTGTGCAGACATTTGTGGTCTCTATAGAAATACAGCACGCCCTGCACGTGTGCCAGGGTTATGGGATCTCTAAGGTTCCCTCCGGAGTTACAGTTTTGATTTCTTTTGTTCTATTTTGTACAGCTTCAACATGGCAGACGACGATCCTTTCGGAACTGGGCAAGTAAGTCCTTGTCTCACTGGCAACTTCATTTCCAAACACACCCAGGCCACCCACAGTAGTAACTCAGTATCAAGCAAACCCTAAATGAGTAAACACTACTCTATTTTTTCTTCTTCAGTTTTTCTGTTCTTCCAGGGTCAGAGAGGGCCCTTTTACCTGTATTTTTGCATAATACTACAGGCCAGAAAACAGCCACTTTGTCAGTTGCGGTGGTACAGGTCTGACCCCAGTGCTCTATGTGATGACTGGTATGTAAAAAAAGATTGCTGCTCAGAGAGATGGGCTACTATTAACATCGCTACAAACCTGGTAACTTGAGACAATAGAAATGTATCCTTTCATAGGTCTGGAGGGGAGAACTCAGAGTTGAGGCAGGATAGTGACCCCCTCATACAGCTCCTGTGTTTAGAGATCCTTGGCGTCACACCAGTCCCAGAGTCTGTGGTTGCCTGGTTTTCCTCCACGTCTTGGGGTAACATCACCTCTGCCTTATAAACACCCCAGTCTTTGGGTTGAGGCTCCATCTCCATGTAGTGTGAACTCCTCTTAAGTGATATCTAAGCAAAGGCTGCATGTCCAAATAAGGTCACATGAAGGAAGAACACCTCCCACCTCCGAGGTCAAAATCTATTCTTTCAAAGGTACTGTAGGGGAGCCCGCTGCAGTCCTTGAGGGTGAGCGTGCTGTGAGGGCGGATCAGTGTTTATCATCACGTCATTGTCGCTGTCATCATAGGTGTGCCAGCAGCTGTGACAGAGGCTGGCATGAGGATATCTGTGTCTTCTCTTTCCCTCTAGCTTTTTCTCTTAAAAAAAAAAAGTTCTAAACCCGTAGACATGTTAGACAGTGTGAGGAATCCATGCTGATGATTGACACTTCCGTGTCTTTCTCTTCTCCTCACACAAGATATATGGAGCATAGGATTGACTCTTGAAAGCAGTTTCTAGACGCCAGCATGATTATAGTGGCAATAGTAGAAGTGGGCTGTGATAATCTGTTAAATTCTTTAAAATGCCGCTGTTTGCCCCTTAGCTATTTATTGAGACTTTATTACGCGCAGAACATTAGCATCCTAGAGAGTAAGAGACAGGCATTAGTCACTCAGTTCAGGAGGAACCGAAGCACACTGTGGCTGTTGCCTTGGTTCACTGAGGGACAGAAGCAGGGAGCGGGAATGCTGCTCGTTCCTTTGAGGAAAGAACAGGTTAGCAATCACTTTTAAAAGGAGGTCTAAGCTGGGCTTTGAAAGCTACAACCAGTGCAGGGACACTACTTGCCCAGGTGGCCCTGGTACAACGTTCGTTAGTATCTCACATTTAAATTTCGGTGGCGAACATCCGAGACTGCCATTTCCCAAATTTATGCTTGCAAAGAATCAGCCAAAAGTAAAACTGAAAATGAAATATTTTGGGGAGACCCAGTGTTTCTATAGTCACACAGCCCAGGAGCCACAGTGAGGGCTGCAGTGGCCCTGGAGATGCAGTGAGAGCCGCAGTGAGGGCTGCAGTGGCCATCTTCTCACTCAGCTGGGTGGAGTGAGCGTGCACAGCATCTCAGGTCACGCTCTGCTCCTCACCGTGTTGTAAAGATGGCGATACTGGGTGAACCTAAGAACTCCTTTTTTATTGCAGCATAGAAGACACCTGGCAGCTCATACGACCAAACCCCTTTGTTTAACCTTTCACTTTTAATGCACTTCTTCTAACAAAGGCCAGCTCTCACCACCGTGAGGGCTGTTTCTGCTTGGTTTCAAACCATGCTTTCCTGTCTGTACACAGGAAATCTTATCAACCAGAGCTGGTCTTCTATGCCACAAAAGAGTAAGACCTGCTGAGGACAGTCATTTTGAAAGTATCTTATGTGGGCACTTCTGAACTGATCAGCGGGGTGGGCATGTTCTGATAGTTCAATTGTCGGGGGATCGGAGGCCATTGAAGGCGTTTTAAGTTTTTTGGTTTTGAGTTTGGATTTTTTGGGGGTTTTTTGTTTGTTTGTTTGTTTGTTTGTTTGTTTGTTTTCCTGTCTTGAGCTTTATTTAAGTTTATCTTTTCTAAAGTTTGCATTCTTCAGGGAGGTGACCTGAGTGTTGTAGCCACACTGGAGTTTGTACTCCATGCCTCACCAAGCAAACACCACATGCTGCGTGCAACGGGGCGTCTGTCTTAGTGGGACTTCTCCCTCAGCCCAGTCACTGCAGACAGAGGCAGAACCACAGCAGAGGATTTCCTTTCGAGGTCATTCTCCTTGCCCACACATGGTCACCTGGAACTTACTGTTGTAAGACATAGTTTTCCATACAGTATTTCTTTTGTGGTAAATAGTGAATGGCATGGGTGAGCTTTGCTTTAAGGATTGAAATATAGCATGCTTTTTGCTCCTCAATTGAAAATTTGCATCCCTCAAAAATAGATTTGAAGTGACTCTCATTTAAACATCACATTTTAGGGGCCAATGAGAATTTTCGAAGAGTAAAGTGCTTACTAAGATAGCCTGACATTGACCTCCACCACTACACACACACACACATACACACATCACACACAAACATACATAATACTCATACACTCACATTATACACACACACAAACATATACACACTCATACACTCATACTACGCACATGCACACACACACTTACATACACGCACACGAATGTAATGGACAAATGTAAGCATTACTCTTCTTATTCCTGATTTAACTGGACATAGTAGGATTTGAGGTACCCAAGAATATCTAGTGAGTTACTAATAAGGACAAAAAAATTACTCATTTTCAGTTTGCAAACTGGAAAGTGAAAGAAATACTTTGGTTTCTATGTTGTCCACAAACATTTCAACCAGTGACTTCTGGAGAGCGAGACAAATACGAAGCGTGTAAATATGAGTGTGAATTTCTAAATGAGCTAACTGGGACAATTCCTTTCGGAATCATTGCTAGTAGTAACTTACCGAGGCAGAGCTTAATTCTATCAAAATGTTGTATGTCCACTCTTCCAGTTCTCTTAGTTGTGTCGTTGTTCCTGTTGCGAGTTACCGTGATCTTATGACTTGAAACAACACAAATATCTTCTGCAGGGTTGAACAAAAAAATGTCAAGAGTTGAGGCACCAACAGAACTACATTCCTAGCAGCGTTTATTTCTTGACTTCTGAGCTTCTGGGGGCTGCCCGTAGCCCTGGATGAATCCTGCTGCCATCCCAGACTCTTGCCTGTATGGGCCCACTGCCCTTTGATTTCCCACTCTCCTAAGTAGCACATTTGGACAGTCCCGGATAATCCTGTCATTTAATAGTCCCACGGCAATGCCACGTGCAATACATCTTTTGTCATAGAAAGCATAGGTCTGGGAGGTAGATAGGCTCTAGGGAGTAGGTAGGTTCTGGGGAGTAGTTACATTCTGGGGAGTAGAATGTAGAAATCTGTGGCGCCATTGCTCAGTATACTGTAATCTACTAAGTCCAGGTATTTATATTGAGCCTCTGCCAGAGCCTTACTGATACAGATGAGGATGCTTGCAGCTAACCATCGGACTGAGCACGGGGACCCCAATGGAGGAGTTAGAGAAAGGATTGAAGGAGCTGAGGGGGTTTGCAACCCCACAGGGAGAAAAACAATATCAACCCATCAGACTCCCTAGAGCTCCCAGGGACTAAACCATCAATCAATGGGTACACATGGAGCGACCCATGGCTCCAGCCGCATATGTAGCAGAGGAAGCCCTTGGTCCTGTGAAGGCTCGATGCCTAGTGTAGGGTAATGCCAGGGCATTGAAGTAGGAGAGGGTAGGTGGTAGTGGGAGCATCCTCATAGAAGCAGGGGGAGGGAGGATGGGAGAGGGGAAAGGCAATAACGTTTGAAATGTAAATACATAAAATATCCAATAAAAAAAGAAAATAGAGGTGGGGGAAAGTGAGCTCTGTGCTCCCCCATGTTTCAATTGTACTGTCAGTCACTTTGTAAGTTGTGTAGCTCCTGCCTGTGATTCTTTCAGACCTTGTAATTCTGGAGCTCAATAAGGAATATATTTATCATCAAAACAGAAGCACGGATATCTAAGATTACATGCATGTATGTGTCTGTCTGTGAGTGTGCATTCACGTGTGTGTGGAGACTGAGGTTTGCTCCCCATCTTAGATTGTGAGAAAAGGTTTCTTACTTAACCTAGAGCTGGTGGATTCAGCTAGACATCTCAGCCGGCAAACCTGATCCTGTCTCCACCATCCCAGCCCTGGCGTTGCAGACAAATGCTGCAGATGAAGCTTTTCACTTGGGTACTGGGGCTCAGGCCTCAGGTCCTTGTGCTGTGCTACAGTCACTTTATCAGCTGGGCCATCTCCCCACCCTCTGGGACTTTACTCCTATTACTAAGAGGGTGCAGGATTCAGATCACTCGTTCTGCCAACTTTTCTGGAGGGCCCAGCATGCCTGAAGCTCTCTTGGCTCTGAAGGAGCACAGCTTGTGGGTTCCACCAGGCTATTGGGGACCCCATATCTGTTATTCTCCTCAAAGTCCTTTGTTACTTAAGTTACACACACACAACAGCAGCCTAAGAAGGTCCCAGAAAGGCACATTAAAATCCTGATTTCAGGATTCCTATTTTTAGGTTTTTATTTCTAGCTTTCATTTTTGTGATTAGTTTTCTAGCTTTGTGTACTAATTAATAAAAGAAGAGAAATTAAAATATTCACATTTTCTTCCTTACAGATGTTTCATTTGAATACTGCTTTGACTCACTCCATATTTAATGCAGAATTATATTCAACAGATATACCACTGTCAACAGGTAAGAAAAACACCCCCTTTTCCTTAAAAATAATATTTGGGGTCAGGAGTCAGGGAGATGTGGATCAACCCAAACTAAGTCTATATGAAATTACTCTAAGGAAACGTGCTGCTCTGTGGGTGCCTGGGACCTAACCCAGGTCCTCTGGAAGAGCCACAAACACTCTTAACCGCGGAGCCATCTCCTCAGCCACAATCGTCTCTTTTAAAATTCAATGCTGTTCATAGGAAGGAAGTGGCAATCGGTGTTTTAAAACCACCCTTTCAGTTTGCTTTCTGAAAATGTGTCTCACAAAAATGCTTCAGCTCACTCACTCACTCATTGTTTTAGTAAGTGTGGTCTCAGGTATCTGTTAGAACACCCTGAAGCCTAGTCTTTACCCAGTATAGGACTTCCCTCTTCTCCTTTTCCATGTCCTGTTACCCTTCCATTCATCTCTTTGCTCTCCTGCAGCTCCCACAGAGCCAGTCCTGGCCCCTCAGGTCTGTGTCTGGGGAACGATCCGTGTCAGCCAGGATGCGAGGCCCTGGAGAAACTGTAGGAATGTAACCTTTCTAGTCTGATCAGGCAAAGCTCACAGAACTAATCCTCCTAACATGACTGTTAACGAACCAATCTACAGCCTGTGTAAGGTCCTTTATGCTGAAGCACATGCACTTCGTTCAGGCTCATTACTGACTGACATGTATGTAGTCTTGGCGTGACGTCTCTTCTGCTGCTTTGATCACCTGTTGGAGCTGAGCCATCTTCAGCAGCCGCGTGTTATGTTAGCTCATGGAAGATGTGTATAGAAGCCTTTATCGATCACAGAAGTGGACAGTGGGTGCTTTGTGTACTCCGGATCTCTTTGTCTCTTGATATAATTTTGATCACTCTCATTTAAAATGACTATGGTTGTGCCAGCATTTGGCCTTCAGAAAGTCTTCTACTGTCCCCTCTTCAGACACTCATGGGAAGAAGGAGAGTTATGTGTCACCCTCCTCTCCTGTACCCAGAGGTGACACCACAGAGGCCTGTCTGCCCTTACCCTAAACACGTACTTCCTAAGCCACCACCATTTCTCTGTGATCCTGAGCTGTCTAGTGCGCTCTAGGTCACCTTCTTGTGACCACATAAATGCAGCAGAGGCACCTGTGTTTCCTGAGAACTTCTAAACCCTGAGGCCTGAAGTGCTTGCCTTAGTATCTCTGCTTTATTGGAAATAAACCAAGATACAGACTTGGTTCTGCCCTTAGGCAAAGCACACGTTTCTATAAAATGCCTCACGAATTACTAAACAGTATCCTGAGGGAGACGATTTTTTTTTCCCAACGTGTTCTCCTTTTCCCTAGGTTTATGGACTTAGAAATAAAATTGTCAAAAGAATCTTCTCAGGAAGTCAAACGTGTTCACATCATGGTGGTGTGGGACTTGTTTTCTCCAGAGCGTTAGGGAAGTGTACAAGTGTATTGCTTTCCTACTGTAACTGCCCCTTCTTGGCACTAGCTTTTTGCCTCTGTTTCAGTGTGTTGTCTGGTTTTTATAGTCCAAGACGGACTGGGCATTTTGTTCAAATTTTAAAGGAGTAGGAAGGTTATCTACACCAGTATCCTCTAGTAATTTTCTTGTGGATTTTTTTCCCAATCTTTTCAACTTCTTAAAATCTCAAACTATTGATATTTCCAACCCTGTGTTGGAAACTCTCTAACAAGGGACAGCTGTTAGATCTGTGTCATTTTGCTGTGATTTAATTTTCTTTTTACACTGGAAGATCATTTTTTTTCTGGCCCAGAAATGTGGCCAACAGGTTAGTCTTAAAACAAATATATATGCATCAGACCCAGTGTTCTACTTCACTTTACCTTGGATGTGCTCTTCTAAGGATAAGGATTGTCTGGTCCCCACCCACACCCCCAACCCCATATGGAATTTCACATACATAAGGAAAGTCTAAAAACATTCCCAAGTATCTTCAGTAGGGCTGTTAAGAAGGAAGCGATTTGGAGCCTAATTCAAGGATGTTTCCTTTGCCTCCATATTTCAGCAGCATCTCGTCCAAATACTGCTTTCTTTTTGGCCTGGCTTCTTGGTAGGCTCTTTTGGCCTAGAAGAAATGTATATTGTTAATATTGTCATACAGGGTGTATCATATTCATATGTTCCCTATCAGTTTTATTTCCTCAGAAAAGTTAAATTCTAGCAATTTTCTTTTTGAAATTTAAAATTACAGTTACCTTTCTACAAGTTTAAAGTGCCAAGGGGTGAATCTCATGCGATTCAGAAGAAGGTAATTTGCTACTTTACTGACCAGCAGTCACCACCCACTTGCCTTTCTTGTTTAGCTTAAATTAGGTTCCCAATTGCCTCCATGCACAGTTTCAGTCTTCAGTGTTATCTGATCAGTCATAATATTGAGAAGATAAAATACATTCTCTTTGAAGTTACAGTTTATTAAAGTACAACCTGAACTTTTATCTCTTCTAAAAATTAATTATGCAAAATAAGGCTTAAGCTTCAGCCGAAAGAGTGAATTTTCAAATGAGCACAGAAGTGTTCTTCTAGACTATCTTCAGCTTCAAGTCTTAACTTTCTTTTTTTTATTCTTTTTTTATTGATTATTTTATTTACATTTCAAATGTTATCCCCCCTCCTGGCTCCCCCCCTTGAAACCCTCCACTCCACCTCCTCTCCAGCCTCCACGAGGGTGCTCCCCCACCCACTCCCACCCCACCACCCTAATCATTCCCCTACACTGGGGCATCAAACCTTCACAGGACCCAGGGCTTCTCCTACCATTGATGCTTGACAAAGCTATCCTCTGCCACATATATAGCTGGAGCTATGACTCCCTCCATGTGTACTCTTTGGTTGGTGGTTTAGTCCCTGGGAGCTCTGGGGGGAGGGGGGGCTGGTTGGTGATATTGTTGTTCCTCTCATGGGGTTGCAAACCCCTTCAGCTCCTTCAGTTCTTTCCCCAACTCCTCCTTTGGGGTTCTCGTGCTCAGTGCCATGTTCTCAGTGCTCAGATCCACATCTGCATCAGTGAGGCTCTAACAGAGCCTCTCAGGAGACATCCACATCAGGTTCTTGTAAGCAAGCATCTCCCAGCATCCACAACTGTCTGTGTTTGGTGGCTGCACATGGGATGGACCCCCAGGTGGGGCAATCCCTGGATGGTCCCTCCCTCAGTCTCTGCTCTACTCCTTGTCCCTGCATTTCCTCAAGTCTTAATTCTCATTCAAACAATATAAAATATCGAATATGTTTGTGTGTTACACAGCTATTGGTTGTCATACTGTGACAGAAAAAAACCAGCTGAAGTCCTTAGGGAATTTTTTTATCATAACATTTATATTTAGGTTCTCAGAAGTTGTGAATACTTTTGAAATTTCAAGTCAGATATCACTGGGATATAAATTGAGCCTTTAGGTCCTTTTCACAGTAATTAATTGGCATGCATTTATCATCAATTACATTATTTCTGGTATTTTTATCCTAACTCTGGGCTGCTTTAGATCGTAGTTCTTGTGAGAGCACACTGCTGGGTATTTTATTCTATCTGCATCAAAAGCTATGAATAAGATGCCAGGGGGAATGGTCCGTGCTTTTAATACCAGCACTTGGCAGGAAGTTCTCTGTGACTTTGAGGCCAACTTTGTCTACATTGCGAGTTCCAGGCCAGCTAAGGCTACAAGATGAGAACCTGTCTAAAACAAAACAAAACAAAGCAGGCATGGATAATGCAGAAAAGTTTTTCAGGTCTCACAGATGGCAAGGAACAAGCCAGTTAGGCAACAGTGGCCATACCTTGGCTTGAGGTAAGGGAAAGACTAGAATTCGGTAGCAGTGTTAGAAGAGGCAGGTGGCCCAGGGTCTCCCTCCTGTAGGTTTCTATCATCATTTAATACTGAGCAGTTCTCTTTGAGGAAGGAATATTGTTGTCTACAACAACATGTTGTAAAGGCCACCTGGCACCCCATAGCACTCAGAGGTGCTCACTGTGGTCAGCTGTATTGGTACCCTAAATGCTTGCTGAGGCAGGAGACTGCAGGCTGCAGTGCACCATCGCTATTCAGAAGAAGCCATTTTATTTTTTTATCTTTATTCACTTAGACTACAAAACTGCTCTTAAAATAAGCTAAGCTTAGGGGCTGAACGGGTATCAGTAAGTAGAATTTCACCTATAAAATTGATTTGAAATCTCTGTTTAAAACATAATCTGGGCATTTGGTTTGCTTTATGTTCCATATGAGGTTTCAGATGTCTCACAGTTTCTTTTGGTTTTCTTGTGTTGTGCTTGTTTTTTTTAGCAGATGGCCCATACCTTCAAATACTAGAGCAACCGAAACAGGTAAGAATACAGGGGCTGGGTGTTTGGTAATGTTGCATCTAATGTTAAGGCTCAGGCACTGAGTAATAGTAGTTAAATCCGATGACAGAGGTTGGGTTTTTATCAGAGTGATCAACAGCCTGCCATGTTACGCAATGACTTCCTGTGTCTGCATTTTTCTTAGGCATTCTTCAAATGGCCTTGAAACATCGGTTAATTATAAATCCTTGTTAGTCCGTCTCTCTTCCAGCTTAGCTGATCAGAGGCTTCCAGGGAAGGACTGGTGATTTTCATTCATTAGGAAATGCTCACACACAGGTTCACAGCCACTCTCTCTCTCTGTTGGTCATGCCCACGCCCACAGGGTGCTTCCCTGCCTTTAAACTGCGTATCTTAAGGCAGTAAACGCACTGGGAGATAATTAGAATGGACACGGTCCCTCCACACTCCTGCTGGCTGCAGTCCCAGCCTTTTATTTTTTATTGTTTTATTTTTTTTATGGTTTTTGTCTGGCTTTCTCTCCCTACTAAACATTGGGCACAATAGTTCTAGACTGAAATGGTCTCAGAACTGCAGATCTATGCGTTAGGGATTATGCAGCTCTAGTAGTGTAAGAGAGAAGAGAATCTTCAGTCTCTGCCAGCAGAGCGTTTCCATTATTATGGAGTGGAAGCTATGGTATAGCCTCCCACAGATGAGAACCACGTCACATCCACGTGGCGCTGAAGAACTATATACCTGGCCTAGTGAGCTGTGTCACCCGGTGCCTTTACTAGGCTGTTCCTTCTTGTAACCCAGGAGAGCGGGCTAACACATTGTGTTGTAAAACACTTACTGCTAAGACGTGAAATGCTGAGAGCATGCAGTGCCTGGCTGCAGAGTTCTGATGTGGCCACAGGTTAAACAGCAGAGACATCTTCGTCCTGACTACGCTGGTCATGTAAAGCTGAAATCAGATGGAAACGTTTGCTGTAAAGACAGGAATGCCACGTGGAACTCTGGGGCATTGTTCCCGTTGCCTCCTGACCACACACACACACACACACACACACACACACACTCACACACTCATATACTCACCCCACATACCACACACACTCACACCCCACATACCACACACACTCATACCCCACATACCACACACACACACACACATTCACACCCCACATACCACACACACTCATACCCCACATACCACACACACACACACACACACACACTCACACACCCCACCTGCAACACACACACATACACACATACACACATACACACATACACACACACATACACACACACACTCACACCCCACATACCACACACACACTCACACCCCACATACCACACACACACATACACACATACACACACACGTGTGGGTGCTGGGAATTGAACCCAGGTCCTTTGGAAGAGCAGTTAGTGCTCTTAACTAATGAGCCATCTCTCTAAACCCCCCTTCAAAAATATTAAAATCACATTGATTTTTTTTCTAATATATAGTCTCTCTCCCACTGTCCCCACCTCTGTGTGTGTGTGTGTGTGTGTGTGTGTGTGTGTGTGTGTGTGAACTTTGAGAGTTCATACCCTCCTACTATGTGGGTCCTAGGGATCAATCTGACCCACTGAACAATGTTGCCAACCTCAGAACCTAATTTTTCTAAACAGAGCACTATGATAAGAGTTTTAATATGCAGTTTGTTATCATGAACCCCAAAGTCATAAGTACTTATGATATATTTGGACAGTTAGTACAGTTCCAGAATTCAAAATTTAATTCATTATGTGTGAATATATAAAATCTTATGTGTGCAAAACATCATGTGTGTTTGCCAGCCTGATTTTATTTTGATATCTGGCTTCAGTGAAAGTAAGAAAGTTGTAAGTCAGGCTTTTTGACTGGATGTGTGAGCCTCCCTGAGGTTAATGACTCATTCTAAGTAAATGGAGTTTCTGAGATGGAAAGGGGTAGATAGTAAACATTTAATTTCAAAATACTAGAATTAGAAATATGTCCAGAGCATTCATTTTAAGACTTCTTATATTTTGGTTGTTATTTAATTTTAAAAATTAATTTACTTCTGAGACGAAAATGCCAGGAGTCATTCCTGACTTCAAACTGGTGATGGGTTTCCTTCTTCCACTTTCCAAGTGTTAAGATGGCAGGTGTGGGCCACCACATCCAGCTCAAAAGCATCTCACCAGCCTAACAGAACAGGGAAAATTTCCATCCTCATAATAAATGCTACTTTGTATAGGACGTTCAATATTCTTATTCAACCACGAATAACACATAGGTGTCCGACGCTATACAATGAAATCTTGTTGGTTACAGTGTTAGACATCACTCTCTATGAGGTATGAAAGTGTACAGGTACATGTTTTTCCAATGCTACAAAGAAGTTTTGTGATTAAAGATAATTTTTTTTATCTTTAATTTTTTATCGTTAATTTTTTTGAGTTAGAAATGTTCTTTCTCTTGGAGGCCTTTTGGACACAGATGATGGAAATGAATGAAAGCATGGATTACATATCTTTAGACTACCCAATTCCATGACAGTGTTACCTGTCTTTGGTGTTGTGTTGTGTTGTGCTGTGCGGTTTGTGTCTTGTTTCCTTTGGAGACAGGATCTCACTGTGTAGCCTTGGCTGACCCCAGACTCGCAGAGCTCCACCCCCATGCCTCTGCCTCACAAGTACTGGGGTACAGATGTGCCAGTTATAAACTGAAGTTGTGTCTGAATTTTCTCGGTTAAGTAGATCCCAGTTCTTATGGTTAGCATTGGGGAGCCTGCTGTGACACATGCTTTTGTCTACTTTGGGGGTGATTAAGTTCAGCATTATCCAGTCTGGAACCTAATTACGTTACTATTAACAAAATTAATGTTTAAAGACATGTTCATGGTCCAGCCCAGTCCAGCTGGGTTCAGAGCAGATGAAGAAGTTCCTTTAAATAATTAGCCTACCTTTTACTGAAGGCGAACTAGAGAGTGGTGGCAGCCGATGAGTTGAAACAAACTATCACCTGTGTCCCGAGGCTTAAACTCTTCATCATTCATATGAGGAGCTCAGGTGCCTGGCTTCTCTGCCACTGCTCAGTGCACAAACGCCGGCAAGCATCATTTTCATCATGGCTTTTAGAGAGCGCTTCTCATCTGCTTTGTTGTCTCCTGCTGCTTTGCACGTTTAGAGACCGGTAGGTAACTCTGTCATTAACTCATTGTCGTTAATCACTACTTGTGTTCACCTCTGCAGAGAGGATTTCGATTCCGCTACGTGTGCGAAGGCCCGTCCCACGGAGGGCTTCCCGGTGCCTCCAGTGAGAAGAACAAGAAATCTGTCATTAACTCATTGTCGTTAATCACTACTTGTGTTCACCTCTGCAGAGAGGATTTCGATTCCGCTACGTGTGCGAAGGCCCGTCCCACGGAGGGCTTCCCGGTGCCTCCAGTGAGAAGAACAAGAAATCTTACCCGCAGGTCAAAGTAAGTGTGGAGTCCGCTGCTCTCCCCGCCCAGGAGCAAAGCCAAGCGGGGGTGTTTACATGATCATTATAAATTTTAAATAGAAACGTATCTCGTGGAAATGACAAATTATCAAACACTATGAACGCTTCCATTTAATTGAAATGGTTCTAACATCAGCTAAGAAAAACTTAACTACCTCTCCAGTGATCTTAAACCTGTCTTTTAATCTTCAAGTTTTTAAATATTCTCTGATGTTTTAGTAAAACCTTGAGTATAGTATATACCTGTAGTCCTTGGACTTAAGAGGGTAGGGACTAGAGTGTCAGATATCCCAAGCTAGCCTCAGCTAGATAGCAAGTTTCAGGTCAGCCTGGACTATGTGAGACCGCTGTCTCTTAAGAAAACCAAGAAAATAAAAGATGTCTTTGAGACAGATTCCAAATACTGGGTTTATAGAGATTTCATGACAAGGCATTTGACAGAATATGTGGAATATATTAATTATTTAAGATCATAAATTCAGACCCAAGGGATGGACTGAACAGGTTGTGAACAGGCTTATCTAACTGACCCAACGTAAATACACAAAATACCACTAGCATGTGCTTCCTAAGGTGTTCTAGGGTTTAAATGAGGAAATACACTTCAGTACTCCGTAGACATCCTGACAGGAACCGCATGCAGCCATTCAGAGTGCGTTCTAGAACGTGGGGAGCAGAGGGAGGTCGGGGTGTTGGGTGCAGTTTCGCTGTCTTTGGCTTTTTACAGTGTTGATTTAATTGAGAATATCTTCCTCTAGTTCAGAGTTTTATTTGCCTAATCCAATGTTGGGTTTCAGAGACTGACAATTTTGCAAAGAAACAGTTAAAAGCGTGCAAGCAACTTACACGTTTTTATTTATTCAGTAATTCAAGCTTAGACTCAATGTTATCAGCAGTAAAAGTTAGGGCCTCTCTTCAGCCTCTCTTTCTGCTGGCTTGTGAACTCAGCAGCTTGAGCCCTCAGCCTGGGGGATTTGTCTTCAGTGGTTTTGCCTCCTAGGTTGCTGTCCCCCTTTTCACTTTCTTCCAGGATCAGGCCTCCCAGGTCCCTGCCCCTCTGCCTAAGACAAAAGAGTCACACTGGGCCTTTATCTTTCCGGTGAAACTCAACTCCTGGCCTGGATTCTATGAGTCACGGTTTCATTTTAAGACTCTTAGCTCCAGTTGTGGAATGGACGGGGTTTTTCTTGGTAAAGTTTATTGGACAAAGAAGGGCAGCGGTTTTAGTTCGCAGAAGGCCACAGTTGTATTAGGCTGTTTTTCAGAGAAATCAAACCAGTTCAGTGGAGGTGGGTGGATAGGTGGTTGAAGGACCGTAGGGAAGGAATGAGAGGAATCGGACTCGGCTGTCATGATTGTGACACAAAGTGTCGCTCTGTGGCGTCTGTAAAATGTCCCCAGGAATACTGGGAATTCCAGCACAGAAGCCTGAGCACCACGTAACTGATGGGACTCAGTCTAAATCTGGGAGTGGCAATGCTAATGCAAGCCCTTTCGTCTGATGCCCTGGAGGGGCCAAAAATGAAGAGTGCCCTCTCACATTATGGTGGGGCAGTAGAAGAAGGAAGGAGAGGAATGGCTTTTTTGGTTTAGCAGGGCTTCTAGCTGACTGGAGAGGTCTGTCCACACTGAGGGTATGTCTTCCATCAGTCCAACATACTCTCCAGTCTCCTCTGGAAACACGCACACACCTAGGAGGAAAATGTTTTGCCGGCTTTCTATGTCTGCCCAATGTAGTTGACTGCACACCTAAAATTTCCCTCAGGACAGTCCATGGCTTCCAGGCCTTCAGAAGCTAGGTGAGGAATGCAGAGCAGAACACCAACAAAGAAAGCATTTATTCCACATCACTGAGGGGCCACGTGTTTCCCATCTGTTACGTCTTGTTACGTGTATTAACAAGAGGAACTGAGACTTAGGCTAGCTGGCCCTCTTCAAGGGGTCAGGGCTTCTTTGTCCTGAAGCTCACTGGCACTCCCCTGTAGAATGTGTGCAGCTGAGGGGCCAGGATCAGGAGCTTGGGAACAAGTCATGAAGGACTGTGGTAAATCAAGCAAGACAGGGAGGATGAGAATTTTGAACAGCAAAGAAGAAACGGGGACAGAAGTCATCAGGGGGTCAGATCTAGAATTCTCTACCTGTGTGTGTCTTGTACAAATGTTGTGTGCATTTATGGGCTCTTATCTGCAGCAGGGTCCTTGAGCATCCTTGTCAGCACTGATACTGATCTGACCGTAACTACTTAAGAACTGATGCTAGGAGAAGAAGTAGCCTTGGTTTGGTTTGGTTTTGTTCCTGCGTTGGCCCTCTAGCAAAAAAAGAAAAGTGCACTTTGTGTTCTATTCATGGACTCTTTCCTTCTGTGGCACTGGAATTCTGTGGTCTGCCATGCATGAAACACGGGAGTGTCTGTAGAAAGATGCTTCCAGTGGTATCGTGGAATTACCGCCCATCCACCCATAACCCGTCCCAGAGGTGGGCGCATGCACTTCCTGAGAGCCACCTTCCATAGCCTTGCACACGCAAGGCCGTGACCTGCAGGAAGTATGCTTCAGGCTCATCTTTTCTGCACCCTCCCCGGCAGCCTCTGTCTCTCTGCACTCAGGCCTTTCCCTGCCCGGCCTCTTCAAGCAACCCTCCCGGCTGTCCCTAGGGAGCCACCCTGGAAGGTTAGTGATTGGTGTGAGGTGAAGGTGACAGTGAAGGTCTAGGGGCTCTTGAGAGCTTTGGGACCTGGTTGTGACTTAAGGCTGCAGAAGCCGAGCCATACTTCACGGAGCCTGTAAACTTCGGTTTTGACTGTTTGAAGCATCAAGTTGACTTTCAAGCTAACTCTGGGAATCTCCCCAAACCCAGCATTTCCTACTAGAAGTTTGTCTGTGCTGTGTACTCTCCGTCCTCTATGGTAGACACTGGAATGCTAGGTCTGCTTTGCACACCCACCTCCCCGTACGGTTCCACCTTCTCTGGAGCTCAGGTGCCTGTACTGTGTGCATGGAGAAGTTGGAACCTCGTTAGCTCTCTACGCTCTTGCTGTACAAGGCTTCACATTCTTTTTATTTCCTCTCCTTATTTCTATTAATCTCTCTGAAGTTACTGATTCCTGTGTCCTCGTGGGTGTCGTTAAGTTCTCTTCAGATTGAAGCATTTCTTCCACTGCCTTCAGTAGCTCTGGTTGGCGAATAGTCTCTTTCGAACCAGTTACTTCATATTTCAAAATATTTTAAGCATATACGTTGCAAAATTCTATATAACAAACTCAGTGTACCAAAATGTAAACTTAATAGTGATATTTTTGCCTGTTTGCTGTTTGTCTTTCTGTCTCTGTCTCTCTGTCTCTCTCTCTGTCTCTCTCTGAACTACAACACAGTTACAGTAGAAGCCCCCACTCAGCCATCGCTATGTCCTCGTTCCTTTGCCCATAGGGACAAAACCACCGTTCTGAACATTCTTTATCTGAGGTGCTTTTCTATTTTACCATATAACTATGCATTCATATCATATATTAAAGTCATTTTCAAGAAAGTTACTTTTTACTAACTTTAAAAGTTTTTATTGTATATGGTGGCTCCTTTTCAAACCACATAAGGGTTAAAACTGGGCCCCCAGAAGATTAAACACCGATTGCTCTAATCCTGTCTGTTCCTCTTTATTGTCTGAATAAAAATGCCTTCAATCACAGTGTGGAATTTATGCTGACCCCTAAAGCCAAAGTTTATACTCAAGGGGAGTCTAGGGAAAATAAATATGCAAAATTTAAGGAAGTTTTCCGCTTTTAAAAAAACTTTTGAGTAATCCATTGTCTAGCCTCTACCTTCTCCCTTCAGTGTTTGCTGGGTTCTGATTTCATCTGTGGCTCCTAGGATGACAAGCAAGAGGGCAGACGGCCTCCTCTGGGCCAAGCCTGTCACTGCCTGTTCTTGACTCAGCAAGGAGTGCCAGGGAAGGCTCACTGCCCTCCTTTTCCCGAAAGTGGTGCAGAAAAATTTTAAATCAAAGTGTCTTCCTCAAGCAAATGGAACAGGGCCAAGGGGAGAAGCCACATGTGGCTTCAGGAATGAGTCTGCAGCCCGTCCTCACTTGCTGCAAGTCCTTCTGTGTTGGGCACCTTGTGTACATGGCACATCGACATTAGTGACTTTCATTTCTAAAGTAGTTATCTGTAGTCATCAAACATCAGGAGCTTGGAACACAATAGTGTAACCATTGCTAGTAGCTGCTTTGCTGCCCTTCTCCTGGGGGTTTATATTTAAAGAAGGGGTCTATTGGAGTGTTTCTATGAACAACAGCTTTTGGCCCCTCTCTTTGACCCACTGTAAAGTCTGCACTCTAAGTGCCTCTCACTGAAAATTCCTTAATATTAAGTTCCTGTCAAGGTTAATAAAGCCCGGCTGATCTGCTGTGGGCTTGAGGATATCACATATCTTTGCAAAAGCTCCCTTTCCTTTGCACAGACTTGTCTGAATCTGGAGGCTTGCCATCCTAAAGATCTAGTTGGAATGCTAATTTTGAATAATTTAGCCTGATCCAGTTACCTAACATGCCAGGGGGAAAGATCTCTACAACGGATTGGGCATGGATTCAGAACCTAGTTCGTAGCTTTTATTAGAATGTCCTTTGACACTCCTAAGTGTTTGCTATGCTCAAGTAAAAGAAAATAGCTACATTCCCTACCGACACTATAGTCTGTGCTTTGTAACATACAAACACACAGATACACACACACACACACACACACACACACACACACAGACGCACACACAGATACACACAGAAATACACACACAGATACACACACACAGATACACACACAGACACACACACACACAGAAACACATACAGACACACACACACAGAGACACACAGATATATGCACACACACAGATACACACGCACGCAAACACAGATACACACACACAGATACACATGCATATACACGTGCACACACACACACACACACACACACACATGCATGCACGCACACAAACACAGCTTACTAAAACAAGGGCTTTGTAACCATGGATCCTTTTGTGGTTTCAGAAAGGTTTGGGACTTGTGAGTTTACATGTAGAATTTTATGTATGCATATACTTTTTCATATATGTTTAAAAACATATTTTAAAGACTCAAACATGGGTAAGAATAGTGCTGAAGGATACTGGCTTTTTGACAGCAGCTGATTAAATTGATCTCTACAACTTTGGGGGACTTGGGGGCGAGAGACTGGATCTTATTGTGTAGCTTAGGCTGGCCTTGAACTCACCATCCTACCTCTGCCTCCGGAGCATTGAGGAATTCCAGGGATGCAATCATCTTGAATGCTTTCTTCTTTTCTTTTTCACTTCGAAACTTTACATTTACATTTCTTTTTACCCATTTACCAAGCACTTCATGTTTCTCAACATGTATTTCAAGATAGTTGTTCTTTAGTTTTCTATTGACTGGAAAAGATATGAGATTTAGTGCCAATAGCCAGAAAAGGGGAAACTTCATCAGTCATATCTCTCTCTCTCTCTCTCTCTCTCTCTCTCTCTCTCTCTCTCTCTCTCTCTCTCCCCTCCCTCCCTCCCTCCCTCCCTCCCTCCCTCCCTTTCTCTCTCTATCTCCCTGCCTTTCTGCCCTCTCCTCCCTCCTCTCTCCCCCCCTATCACTCTCACCTCTCTTTGGAACTGATTAAATATGAAGTCATTCATGGTTAAAAACAAAAAAAGAAAAGATAATCATTTTGCTAATATTCACTCAGCACAGTGACAGGTCTGGCCCAACAAGGAGGTAACATCCTCTGTGTGAAGTAGTCTAGACTTTCACTATATTTTCTCGTAAGTAGCCCAGAAGTTTTTGCAATTGCCTCCATGAATAAAATACTGACTTTTTAAAATAGCTCTTTAAACTAGTGTTACCATTAGACAGTGAAGAAAGCTACTCCCTGAAGGAAACTTTTGATCAGGGAGAATTGATCCTGGGAATCAGGAGAGCCAGGCGCCTTTGAGTTGCAGGTAGTCTGATTTTCCAGGCCTGGTCTGGTGGCCTGCCTCTACCAGCTTTCCTCCTCCACACCCCCATGTTTCTCTGCATCACGATTGTTCTTGGGATGCTGATTCCTAGAGCAGTGTTCAGTCTGAAACTACCTCTGACCAAAGTGGTCTCTGGTTGGAGAGGATTAGTGCATCCTCCATTCAGTTCAGGAATCCTGGTTTCATAAAGTCACACATGGAAATGGATGTTGATGAGGCAAAGTGAGCAACCAGAGGCCTTACAGGCCTCACGTGTCTCCAGCCACCTTCTCCATAGTCAGGGACTTCTCAGTCTTCGGTGGGTCCAGGGGTGCTCTGCTGGCTCTCTTGTAGTCCCCATCTTTCCCCTCACCCTCTACGTGGACTCCAGATCAGAGTCTTCCAAACAACGTTTGCTTTCTTGTGGTCTAATGGAGGGGAGCTGGAGGATCCGGGCCCCAGAGCACCCAACAGAGGATATGAGGGGAGCTGGCGTTCCCAGCCACACTTCTCCTTCAGCTGTCACAGCACTGCACAGGAGCGGGGTCTCCAGCCCCCGTTTCATCCATAAGGAAGTGGAAGGCAGACAAACCTGAAGTGCTGTGCTGGGGTCTCACTGCCATTTGGGGGTGAGGCCCAAGTTGAGTGATGTGGGATCCCATGCTTTTTAATTAAGAAGTCCTCTATTAAATATATCACCCAAACCAGGATTTGGCTTAAATCCTCAGGTCTAAATAGTTTTGTTAATATTTATTTCTCAATCTTCACAGTTACTAAAGATAATAATAAGTTATGCAAGTAAATGATTCATTATAAAAACAATGGAAATTTTTAATGATTTTTCTCATTGTTAAGAGCTTAAAGTTGCTCAGATATTGTAATTTACATCTACCACACAGATGGCCAGAACCCACACTCGTAAGCACATAGAACATTATAAATTATAATATTGTTTGTGTCTAATCCCAGCATCCTTTAGATCTGTAGTTCATCTAGTGGCCAGGTTCAGTGGTCATTCTTGACCACTAGTATTTGTTATTTTGTAATGATGATATATTCTAGCATGATTGAAGATGTGATCATATCATCAAAGAATATTATATTTCCATATTTTTAATGATCAATGAGAGCCTGCATGACCTGAAAATCCACTTAGAATCAAGCATGAAGACACTCCCTGCAGGACCTGAGACAGCTGTGTAGGCAAAGGCATTTGCCACCGACACTAACAACCTCAGTTTTATCCCCAGATCCATGTGGCAAAGGAAAAGAGGGATTCTCAGTTGTTCTCAAATCTCCACATGTGTAGCATGCACTACCCACCCCAAGCCAACAGTAAATAAATGTAATTTTTAAAAAGACAAATAGGATTCTCAGTTATTCCTTTCTAATAATTCAGATATCAGTCTCTGTGCAGCCTAGGCTGAAGCAAGTGTGTGCACTTTAAACAGAGCAAACCTTTTCTATAATGTATAATTAAACTTCTAAAAAAATATGGAAATGTCAGTTACTTGAGGGAGGTAGAGGCAGAAAGATCAGCAAAACGTATATATGAATATGTCATAATGAAATATATGCCTCTGTATGCTATTTTTAAAGCACACACAGACATATAGAGAATCAGAGAGAGAGAGAGAGAAGAGAGAGAGAGCACTCAGACACTCAGATGTTATTAATGGAGGAATTTAGAAAATACGATAGGATATTCATGGATTCTGGTGTCATTCCTATCCTAGAACTAATTGCTGACCTAATTAATTCAAAGGCTTGGTTTCTAACTGCCCCTTAGAAATAAGAGTTAAGGATTGGGTCCTTCCTGTCTTGGGTATTGAAAACTGTTAAGGCAAGAGCCTGCCGTCATAGGGCTGCAGTTTCTGTTGTGGGTGACCTGACAGTAACAGTGAAGGGGCAGGTTCCATCCAAGACTCCAAGGAATCAGACAGTGGGATTATCTCTCCAGAGAATCAGGCTTGGCTCTTACAGACAGAGTTCGGGTTTATACATCTTGCATCATCTAGAAAACCCCAAGTCTAGAAGTGAGCCCAGGTCAAGGGATGGGCTCCATTCCGGGCAGAAGGAAGCCAGATACAGTCTTTTCAATGACTACAAGTAAGACACATGTGAATCTAGCCAGTATGACTGTCTACAGACCAGGGGAAAGCAGGATAAGTCACCAACCTTTCCAGGTAACTGAGTTTTCAGTTGCTTGATAGAGAAGTACAAAATAGGTTTACTTGTCTTAGAGAAGACCTGGGAATAGAAAAGAGACTGGAAGAATATAAGACCAAATATACATTTTTCCAAACACATATCATTGAAATGGTGTAGGCATCAGAAAAATAATCACCACACGGGAACCTGGATAATGAGGTTTCTCGGAGGGACAGAGCAAAGAGTTATCTGGAAGGTGAAGAGCCGACGGTGTCTAGCCGAAGTCCTGGGAGACGCTAACACAGCTGCGTGTGTGTGCTTCTCCATGTACAGCTCCCAGGTTGGCACGCAGTACTTGGCCTGTGGACAGCATATTCGTGGTGTTGAGCACCAGCTGTGAAGTCATTGCCAGCCTGGGGTGTGATGTTACTGCCTAGATTTGCATTGACTCACAGTGCTATTCATCTTGGCTGAGCTTCAACTTCTTTATCTGTAAAATGGGCACAGAGAACCACCCTTAGGGAGCACATGGGTAAATTCCGTTGTCCAATGCCAGTACACGCTTAGCCTGGAAACACAACTATACCTGTTTCCATGTAAAATTTCATGAAATCGGATACCACTCCAAAAGCCTGTGTTTAGAGGTGACACACGATGTCTTAGGAAGGTGGCAGAAAACAAGAGGACAGAAAAGAAGTGTGTAGTTTTGTTAAATCCCTTCACTTTATCCTGGTCTAATTTGCACAGCGCTGTATTCCTTTCCTACGTTGTCTTAGCAAATAACTACATTATGGGTCATTTTTTTTTTTGGTTCTTTTTTTCGGAGCTGGGGACCGAACCCAGGGCCTTGCGCTTCTTAGGTAAGCGCTCTACCACTGAGCTAAATCCCCAGCCCCCATTATGGGTCATTTTTAAACAACAGGGTTTATTGTCCCAACGTCCTGAGGCCCAGAGTCCACAGCTGAGTTGCCAGTGCTGTCTTGCTTTCCCCAGAGGCTTCAGGGAAAAAAAAATCAATCCTGCCCCTTCCAGCTCTGGGTGGCTGGCTGTTGGCAGTTCTCGGCAAGCTCCCGCTTGTAGTGCCTCTCTGATCTCTGCTTCTGTCTTCTCAGGGCTGTTCTTCCTGACTTTGTATCTGAATCTCTCCATCCCTTCCCTTAGAAAGGCACCAGTCAGTGTGGTTAGGGTTTACTCATATCCTGCAAAGCTTTATATTATGTAACATGTGCATAGAAAGTATCTTTATGGGAAACAATTTATCACCTTCTCTTGATCTAACTTTGCTCACTGGGTTAGCACCTACGATGTGATTTTGGATTATTGATATTTTAATGAAATCTTGAAGTAGTATGTCCGCTGTGTAGCAGGACCTCTTCTTGACCAATCGCATGTGTAGAAAGTCTGTATGTAGATGAAATCATGTTCTGAGCTGCTGCATGGGCCTGAATCCTGGAAGATACTCTTCTCTTCACTCACTGCAAGTGCGATGGGCAATGGTTACAGAGCGTTCCCACGTGTGTGCACTTAAGGGTCATGTCGTTCCGTGCAGCACTCAGAAAGAAACATGTGTGTACCATGTGCTCCCTTGTGCACCTTTCTTATAGATCCAGGTAGTTGAAGAAAATCTTTCAGGTCTGAGGGAATTGCATGCTGGGTTTTTGAATATTGTATTCTAGTGGATGGAGGGTGTGCTAGTATTAAATGTCTGACATCGGGCTCTTGGATGACACTATGAATTGTAGCATCTGCCAGTTTCCTTCCCACAGAAAATTTCAAGTTGCTAACGTGAAGTCAACTGGCTTGCAAAAAAAGGGAGAATTTAACCATTACTAAATTAAATTAACTCTATGAACAGGTCAACCTGTTTCTAACATACTACTTCAAGATTTCATTAAAATGTTAATAATACAAAATCACATCGTAGGTGCTAACCCAGTGAGCAAAGTTAGATCAAGAGAAGGTGATCAATTGTTTCCCAAAGGAGATACTTTCTATGCACACGTTACATAATATAAAGCTTTGCAGGATTTGAGTAACCCATTAGCTGTCCGTGGAGACTTCATTGTGCGATGGTTAAAGAGAGCTGTGGTTTGCTGGGATTAAGGTTGTTGAGAAGCAAAGCCAGATCTCATTCCCGATTCTGCCACCCGCAGGTGGTGCGATCTTCAGAAAGTTGCTGAAGATCTTCAAACTTGGTTTTGTTTATGAGATGAAAATAGAAACAGCTACTTTGCAAGAATATTGTGTACTTACGTGAAAAACTGACCTCTTAAAAAGGCAGCTGCCACAGTTCATGGCACATCTGTAGCATTAGATGCTCAAAGCCAGGAAGATGCCTGTTATTTTCACGAGAACAGAAATTTGTGGGCACTTCGTTAACAGTACCTAGAATGATACCCGGGTATAGCAGACAGCGGTGGTTACTTGTACAGTGAACAAGGGGTCAGTGTGCAGAAACTAGAAGAATCATCTAAAGGAGCTCTGGTGTGCCCACGGTGGACCTAAGCAAGACACTGGAGTGGCCACCAG
This sequence comes from Rattus norvegicus, assembly GCF_021556685.1. Taxonomy (NCBI): domain Eukaryota; kingdom Metazoa; phylum Chordata; class Mammalia; order Rodentia; family Muridae; genus Rattus; species Rattus norvegicus. Next base: position 226,330,648 of record NC_141535.1, on the reverse strand, counting down.
GGCTCCACCTGTCACTTCCGCTCACGCATCACCAGCCTGCTCCTCCTTTGCTTCTCCAACCTAGCACGACTATCAACCAGGACAGCCACACCCCAGCCTTGGCTGTACATACGCTGTAATGTAGATCTTAGGCATAGCACCAACCTTTTCCAGGTTGAAACTGGCTTCTCTGTCTTAGTACCTAAACCTACTCTAATTGTCCAGTTGCAAAATAAGACAAAGAAACTAAAAGGGCTTAAGCAAAATAGACATTTGTTTACTTTAAACACTGAAAATTCCGAGGGGAGAAGTAGTAAAAACCAAATTCTAAGAAATCCGTAGAAAAGCGTTCATTGGGCTTTTTAGCATTCCGACTTCTACCTTAAAGGCCACTCAGCAGCAGCAGCAGCAGCAGCAGCAGCAGCCTCACTGGGAGGACACCTGAGTGCCCAAAGCTGACATCAAAGCCTACAAGATCCCCAGCTGGCAGCTCCTAGGCCTCTGTTGCTCTGAGCTGTCCCACTGCCTGCCCCTACAGCAGTGGGACAAGGGATGGGGTAGAGCCCTGGGTTAGTCAGTCCTGTACTCCGCCTCCGGTTCTGAAAGTGGAGTTGGTCACTGACTGTGACCATGTGGAATGAACCGAGGTTACGAATCACTGAACAACTCTATAGTGAAATGCAGGGGATCCAAGATCACAAGGACCAATTCATTCTTCCACCCCGTGGTCAGCCGGCAGTTTCTGAGATCTTCCTTCCTAAAGTTCTGTAAGCCTGGGTTCTTCCCTTGAGAATGACTGCTCCATGCCACTCCCAATATGAAACTTTTGTTTAAAAAACAAACCAAAAAAATTTTTATTTATCTACAGATGTCACTTGTGTTTAATAAAATGTCAAGACACAAAGACATAGATCGTGAGTGCCCTTCTGTCCGAGATTCCTTTCTTCCCGGGAAAGGAGCACTGTTAGGAACTTCTCAAGTGCACTCCCAACCATGCCACGTGTTTACCATGCATGCATGCTTAAACCTGCCAGCACATTTCTACTCACGCTTCCACATGCGTGTAAGCGTCAGTCAGAGCTTACGCCCACACATGTATTGTATTCTACTGATCTGTGAACGATCCATCGCTCACTCTGTTCACTTTCTGAGTCTGAAATTTGCACGGATTAACAGCAAAGTCCAGAGCTGGCAAAGCCAGATTCGAATCCAGCTCTGTCCCCTTAGTAACTGTGTGACCTTGAGCTAAATGACCACCTTCTCTGTGCCCCTATAGAACTAGCAAAAAGAACAACACCATGCCTCACAATGTTAGTGTTGTCGGGAATGTTAAGAGAGTTGGTGTTGTAAAGTCAGTGTCTGGCCCAAGGAATTGTTCTGATGTTGAACTTCCTGTCTGTCTACCGAGGCTGCACCATTTTCTGTTGCTGTTGGGGCTGTGCTGTCTTCTCTAAGCTCCCAGGCTGGCTTCTGTCACAAGCCAACCGTAGTAATACTGCATGATCGTCATTTCTCCCTTATCCTGAGGTCTTTGTCACTTTGGAATGTTTTGTTATTGAGATAACCTTTAAAAAATCCATATTCATTTTTATTTTATGTGTATGAGTGGTTTTGCCTCTGTGTGTGTGTGTGTGTGTGTGTGTGTGTGTGTGTGTGTGTGTGTGTGTGCACCATATGCATGCATTGCCTCTGGAGGCCAGAAGAGGGCGTTGGAATCCCTAGAACTGGAGTTGCAGTTGGTTATGAGCGGCCCACGTGGGTTTGCTATAAGAGCAGCAAGTGTTTTTAACCACTGAGCCATTTCTCCGCCCAGAGATACCATTTTAAAATACAATGTGTGGGTTTGTTTTGTTTTGTCTTGTTGAGACTGGGCCTTACCATGCTTCCCTAGCTGGCCAGGAACCCACTATATAGACAAGGCTGGAATGGGACTCACATGCCTGCCTCTGCTTCCCAAGTGCTGAGATTAAATGCATGTGACGCTGTGTTCAGCCTTTCTTAATACAGTGTTTATGCTCTTCGAGAAGTCATAAGAGAGATTTTCATCATATTCACTGCTCTCTATTCCTCCTAACTCTTCCCACCTCCTCCATCTTTCTTTTCTTTTTCTTTCTTTCTTTTCTTTTCTTTTCTTGTCTTTCTTTCTTTCCTTCTTTTCCCACCAAGTCCAATTTGGGTTGCATGTGTACTCATGGATGTGCGACCATCCACTGACCTACACATGTGGGGGTCGGAGGACAGCTTTCTGGGGTCTGCCTCATCTTTCTTGTTTACCTCTGTGATGCATGTTCCAGACTTGCTGGCCCTGGAGCTTCCAGCTGGCTCTCCTGTCTCTGCCTCCCATCTCTCTGTAGGTGCATTGGGATTATAGATGTACATCCCCTAATAGGGCTTTGTTTTGTTTTTTACCAGGGTTCCAGGGATCAGACTCAAGTTGTCAGGTGTACATGACAATGCTTTTACCCATGAGCCTCTGCGTGGCCCTGGATGTTGAATTTTTTTTTATCACAGCTTTATGTGACTCTTTGTTGTATCATTTGCTTCTTTTTCTTTCTTTTTTTTTCCTTTTTTTTCTTTTTTTTTTCTTTTTTCAGAGCTGGGGACTGAACCCAGGGCCTTGCGCTTGCTAGGCAAGCGCTCTACCACTGAGCTAAATCCCCAACCCCGTATTATTTGCTTCTTATATGTTTAATGACGCATCTTTCAACGTGATGACCCTTCCCAAGAGTTTGCCCTGATTTGTTCCCAATCACTAGCTCACTTGAGTGTGTTCTTGGGAATCCCTTCCTAATGGGCCCCTGTGGACTCTGATGTCTGCCTTACTGTGTCTTGTGCTTACTCAGATGCACCCCTCCTCCTCTCTAGACCTTACTTCATGAGCACAAGAACTGTGTCTTATTAGATTCCTTAAAACTGTGCCCAACTAAATTCCTTTTCATTCTTTGGGTACTCAGTTATTACCCCAGTTGGCAATAAAAATAGACCATTAGGAATAGACATCAAAGGAAACACACCATCCCTGCTCATCTCATACTGAGCTCTTGCTGTGTCTCATGGCAAAGCTTACACAGCTCCACCAAGGAGGTGATATTATCCTAGTTTTCAGAACGCTTGACTAGAACCAGCTTGTCTTTCTACCTCGACCCTCCTGGCTTTATGTACGTGTGTGTGTGTGTGTGTGTGTGTGTGTGCGCGTGCGCAGCTGTTGGGGCTGTGCTGTCTTCTCTAAGCTCCCAGGCTGGCTTCTGTCACAAGCCAACCTTAGTAATACTACATGATCATCATTTCTCCTAATTACTTTCTCCAGCCTAGACTTCTCTGAAATCCAAGCTTCAGGTCCAGCTAGCTACTTGGTTGACTTTATCATTTGGGTACCTAGTAGGCTTACCAAGCCCAAAGCTGAATTCTTAATTCCCTACTTGAAGCTGTCATTCTTAGAAGATAGCAACACATCCTCCAGTTTCTCAGACTAAAATGTCCTGGAGTTATTCTTGGCTCTTCTCTCCTTGAGCTCCATTTACGATCTGCCCTACTGGCTATATCGTCAAACTACTTAGAATCTAATTGCTTGTTTCCCCCTCCACCCCTTGAGCCCTGGTATAAAAACATCCGCCTCCTGATGCTTGCCATCTGCATGGGTGATTCTTGTCTCAGTCAGATATTATTGGTAGACTACAAGTTTATGGTTTTCTGTTTCTATCAATTTTTTGTTAGTTGGCATTTATAGTTTTGAACTTTTCAAAGTAGCTTTCTCTTCTTCACACTCGTTAAAAAAATATTTTAGAATAGTTTAAATACTTCTAATCTAAAAACTCGAACTCAAAAATGCTCTGAAAGAGCCAGGGGGAAATTAATGACTCAGTGGGTAGAGTACGTGTCATATAAGCATGAAGAGCAGAGTTCGAATCCCCAGAACCCACATGACAGTTCGATGCAGTACAGTAGTGCAAGGCTCTGTCATCCCAACGCTCCAACTCAGAAATGGGAGGTGGGCACAGGAAATCATGGGGCAGTTAGTCTTATATGCAGTAGGGGTTGGGAGGGAGAGCAGGAGGAGGGAGGGAGGGAGGGAGGGAGGGAGGGAGAGAGAGAGAGAGAGAGAGAGAGAGAGAGAGAGAGAGAGACCCCTCCCAATCTCAAATAAGGTGGGAGTTCACAATTTTAGAAATGGCCAAACTGTAAAGTTTATACAAGCTGAATTGAAAGTCTCTGAACTCTGAAGCATGCTTGGTCCTAAGCGAGTCCGCTGAGCGCAGTCCTGGATCCTCGTCTCATCTCATTCTGCAAGCCATGCACCATTCTTGCCGTTATTCACTATGATGTTCGAATTGTGCTAGTCACCAAGCAGTGGAAGTGTTGCATGCCAGCTCTCATGCTCGTTAGACATGGCTCCCTGTCTGTTAACACTCCTGACATGTTCTGGCTTCATCCTCTGTCTTCCTGCTCAGTCTTGAAATGGCTCATGTGTCCGAGAAGCCTGATTCCTCCTAGCAGAGCTGCCGTCTCTGGATTTTCCTTAGCTTCTCTCATTGACGTTTTGTTCAAGTCTTGACTTCAGAGCCTTTTTCACACATCTAATCTGGCTCCTCTCCCTTCCCTAGCTGTGTAGGACCTACTCAGCTGACTGGTCCTACAGTGCTTCTAAACACACAAGGAGATAGTATGGCTTCAGAGTGACTATGCCAGTATCAGCCCTAGCAATTAACAAAGAGTTAAGTTTTTTATTATTATTATTATTATTATTATTATTATTATTATCATTATTATTTCTTTAAAATCCAGCAAGGAATAATCAACCAGAATGGTATTTTCTTGGGCTATATTTTTCCTTCTAGGAAACTGCATTACCATTAAACTATGGGGTTAGAGTATTTTGTTTATATTGAACCTTAAGTGCTTTCCTATTCATGCTGATTTTGTTTTTTTATTTTTGAATGGTGGCGTGTATCAGCCTCAGTTACCTTTCATCTGTGTGAGATAAACTGGACCCTTTGGGAATTACTGTAAAGTCAGTTTGTTTCATTGTCTTTTAATCAGAGTCATGAGAGAGAGACAGAGAGAGGGGGGGGAGACGGAGGGAGGGAGAGGGAGGGAGGGAGAGAGAGAGAGGGAGGGAGGGAGAGAGGGAGGGAGAGAGAGAGAGAGGGAGAGAGGGAGGGAGGGAGAGAGAGAGAGAGGGAGAGAGAGGGAGGGAGGGAGAGAGAGAGGGAGAGTGTGTGTGTGTGTGTGTGTGTGTGTGTGTGTGTGTGAGAGAGAGAGAGAGAGAGAGAGAGAGAGAGAATCTAGAATGGTTATTCGAGAATCTGAACCCAGTAAGCGCACATCGTCTCACAGGCTGCCCCGTTTTCTCTTTTGGAGCCTGCTCATCCTTCCTCACATTCACAGAGTGCATTCCTCTATAGTTCTCTTGGTAGGCTTGGTGCTGGCTCTGTGGTCACACACACAAATGAGATTGTTCCTCCGCCCCAAAGTCAGAGAGTAGCAAGCAGCGGACATGTACGAGATGATGTTGGGTTGTTTCCTGGGAATTATGGGAGGGTGCTCTGCAGGGGGATGCATATGTACATGTGTGTGTGCCTGAAGTGAGTTGAGTCCTCCTTCCTGAAAGCACTCCTACTGTGTAGTCATTCCCCACTTCCAATGGTGGAATGCCAAGGTTAGGCAACTGGTGCGCTTCTCACACTGGATGTCAGAGAGGTGGCCCCTTCCCAATGCTCGTGCCTCACTGTTAGAGAGTGGGTCCATCACACTGCTTGGATAAGGCTTCTGGGTTAGTGACAAGGGGGAGAGAGACTGGAGGTCCCTGCTCTGGCCCTTCAGAGAGAACAGACTCCTCCAAGCCACTGATGTCATCCTGGAGAGACAGAGCCAGCCATCAGCCCCAGGGATTGTTCCTAACCATTTAACAAGTCTCAGCCTTAACATCTTTACGGTTCTTATCAGGTTTTTTTTTTTTTTTGACAAGAAGTGATAGATAACAAATACTTTAAACTCAAATTAATCTTGAAAACTGGAGCAAAGTGCCAAAGTCTTAAGCCTTGATGTTGAACAGAGGCGCACACATCCAGAAAACTAATGGATCCACACAAGCGCAGGGCAGAGGGGTGACTCAGGAGCAGTGCCAACAGAGAGTGGAGTTGATGTTCTCAGTAAGAGCCAGCAGAGGCCCACAGCTGCCAGAGACGTCACCCCTCCCCAGTCACAGTAGTGGGAATACGGTACGATGGCCTCATGGCCACCCTGTAGAAGGATCACACCAGGTGTGTGCTACCAAATGTAGGCAGAGCATAGGCATCGGCTATGAGTGGGTGCAGATCAGGATGGCGGTGTGACTACACTCGTCTTTCTCACACGGGAGTAGCTGACAGGATGGTCTTGGTTGTCCTCAGTATTTGAATAGCTATTATTAGAAAAGGTGAAATGTGTCATCACAAGATGGTCAGGGGAAAGAAGGGGCAGTGAACTGAAGTCCCAGGAGACACCAGCTTCCTGGGAATCACAGCTGCCACAGGACAGAGTGAATGTGTTGTCACTACAGTCGGTGGCTCTGTCCTGACCTGAAAGACGATAGAGAAAGAGAGGGAAGTTGACTGGGCTTCTGCTTTACGGTGGGGAGTCTCTAGCTCTCGCGCCCCGTTTTATGTGGCTTTAGACAGAGTTTTGCTTAATAAATCATAACTTGGTAACAAGGGCTGATCAAGATTCGGGTACAAGGAAGTTATAATTTTATGATCGATAAGAAAAACAATAGATGCTAGTGACTTGCTGGCCATTCCCTCCCGGGATCAAAGTGCATAACTTACTCTGTACACTAGCGTCTCAGTTTATTGACCCAGGCCAAACAATTTAGTCACAACCAGAAAGGGTTTGGTTTGGTCCCGAAAGGCCAGGCATATAACCATACCAGATCGTCAAACAACTTGCTGACGTTATCCTAGAAATCAACAGAAGTTTTGGTGTTTCCCCCTTCCTACCTTGGTTGACATCATGCTATGTAGACAGCATGCTGTTTTGGTTAACCTCAGTCTGACACACAGATTGTGATTTCTCTTCTGCCATGCTCCTGTCTGGGGACGTAATGTGACCGATGAGGTGTCACCAAGAAGTAAGACAAAATTTCCCAGGCCTACTCACTGGTAATTCTCTTTATTTAGTAGGGGTTTTCCACAGGAAATTGCAGGAGCAGAGTTGAAGTGCTCTTTGTCTTGTGTACTTTCCTCCGACTTTTCACCTTCCCAGAGTGGCCCACTGTCCCTTGTAGAGCAACTGTATTTACCATGCCACTGATCAAGGTCAGAATGAGTTCTGTCAGTCAGTCAAAGCCTGACTGCTTCTCTGCCGTGGACTTCTGTAGATAGAATCTGTTTTCCAAACATGAAAGCACATAAACAAGGGCTGAAGATACGGCTTAGCTGTTAAGAGCACGTCCTACTTCTGCAGAAAACCCAGGTTCAGTTCCCAGCACCCACATCAGGCAACTCACAACTGCCTGTAATTCCAGCTCCAGGGGATCCAAGACACTCTTCTGGCCTCTCATGTGTACGTGTTCATACATAGTCACACATACATTCATAATTAAAATAAAAAATCTCTTAAAAATTAAATAATAATATACCCAGAGGAGTAATTATGTGCCTCTAAGAAGAAATAAATCGGTGATATTAATCCCAGATAAATTTGGACATCACAGAATCAAAAATGTTTCTGATTATCCTAAATTAAGATCAAAATCATTTTAATGGAATTCTGGAGAGATGGCTCATTGGCTAAGCTCTTCTCTGTTCTTGTAAAAGACCCAGGTTTAGTTCCCAGCACCCTCAGGGCAAGTCACAGACACCTGTTGTTTCCGTTCCAGGAGACCTGACGCCCTCTTCTGGCCTCTGCAAGCGCTTGCACACACATGGTGCGCACACAGTGTTGTCTGGGAAAACAATTATATACAAAAATTAAAAGTAATTTTAAATTATCATTTTAAGATTAGGATACAAATTGTATATTAATCACGTCTGTTTCCAGACAGGGATTCTGGACTGGTTTAACCTAACATGTGTTTTAGACGACTTGGTTTTGAAGTTTACACAGACTTTTAAAACTTTGCTTAAAATAGTTAATTATCTCTTCATTTGCCTGTTTTGTCCCCTACCGCCCGTAACCAAGGCCTTGCTGACATCCCCAGAACAAATAGTCCCTTTGTTATCAGCACCGAGCTCCCTATGGTGGAGCCTTCACTGGAGTCCCTGAAAAGAACGATGTTGAGTACCAGGTCTCAGCCTTGATGGGAAAAAGTTGGTATCGTTGCCTAACATAAAGGTTTTCTTTGTCTCTAAATTTTGATTTTCCATGCTATCAGAGGCCCCCTTGCAACAGGTAATTTGAGTGTTGATTGTATGTTTTCTCAGTTTGTAGTCGTGGTTAAATGTACTTAAAATGCTCACAACTTTAAAGCTAAATTTACTTGATAAGGTTCTTTCCAACTCAAATTCTGTGATGTCCGGCTCCTTTTTTTTTTCTTTCATTTTGGATTTGTGATTGTTGACCATTGTCCTATATGTCTTACATATATATTTTAGGGGACCATAGCATTTTAGAGCTGGAAGCTATGTTAGCTGCGAGCTAGGACTAGACATTTTGCAAAGGAAGCATTAGGAGACCAAAGTAGTTAGTGACTCAAACAAAATTATAGCAGTAGTTCAAGACTAAAACTCTGACTATTTACAGAGGACGAAAGATAAAATGTTATCTGAAAATTTTTAATGCCTTTAAATAGTGTGTGTGTGTGTGTGTGTGTGTGTAGTTTTTTACCCCAAACAAATTAAAGCGTCCTATAATTTTGTACTCATATATGTGGTGTGTGTGTGTGTGTGTGTGTGTGTGTGTGTGTGTGTGTGTGTAGAGAATGAGAGAGAGAGGAGAGGGGGGGAGTTAAATTTTTTGGTAAAAATAAGCTCTGATAAGATCTACATGACACAGAATACAAAATGCCTTTGGTATAGATGGGATCGTTCTCCCGTTACAGCAGAATGGAAATTTCTAGACATTCTGTAAGTTTGAGAATGACAGTTCAGACTTGTTATGAACATCCATTTATTTTCCTCAAACCTGAAATCACAGCTGGAATCGTAGACATTTTTCCTTGACCTAGAAACATAAAGGAATGCCGCATAGCTGGCGTGGCTCTTGTGTGAGGCTGGGGGCAGTTCCTAGTGTGAAGCTGGGGCAGTTCCTAGTGTGAAGTCAGAGGCAGTTCCTAGTGTGAAGCTGGGGCAGTTCCTAGTGTGAAGTCAGAGGCAGTTCCTAGTGTGAAGTCAGAGGCAGTTCCTAGTGTGAAGCTGGAGCAGTTCCTAGTGTGAAGCTGGAGCAGTTCCTAGTGTGCAGCTGGGGCAGTTCCTAGTGTGAAGCTGGGGCAGTTCCTAGTGTGAAGCTAAGGCAGTTCCTAGTGTGAAGCTGGGGCAGTTCCTAGTGTGAAGCTGGGGGCAGTTCCTAGTGTGAAGCTGGGGGCAGTTCCTAGTGTGAAGCTGGAGCAGTTCCTAGTGTGAAGCTGGGGCAGTTCCTAGTGTGAAGCTGGGGCAGTTCCTAGTGTGAAGCTGGAGCAGTTCCTAGTGTGAAGCTGGAGCAGTTCCTAGTGTGAAGCTGGAGCAGTTCCTAGTGTGAAGCTGGGGCAGTTCCTAGTGTGAAGCTGGGGCAGTTCCTAGTGTGAAGCTGGGGAAGTTCCTAGTGTGAAGTCAGAGGCAGTTCCTAGTGTGAAGCTGGGGGCAGTTCCTAGTGTGAAGCTGGGGCAGTTCCTAGTGTGAAGTCAGAGGCAGTTCCTAGTGTGAAGTCAGAGGCAGTTCCTAGTGTGAAGCTGGGGCAGTTCCTAGTGTGAAGCTGGAGCAGTTCCTAGTGTGAAGCTGGGGCAGTTCCTAGTGTGAAGTCAGAGGCAGTTCCTAGTGTGAAGCTGGGGCAGTTCCTAGTGTGAAGCTGGGGCAGTTCCTAGTGTGAAGCTGGGGCAGGTCCTAGTGTGAAATAAGGGGCGGTTCTAGTGTGAAGCTGGGATGTTCCCAGTGGGAGAATGATGCCTTGTCTCTGGACCGTGGGAAACCTGCCTCCTGCGCTGCCCTGGTGGGGTTTGCTGATGGTGACTTGTGAGGAGCTCGTCCTCCACTCAGTCTCACTTCTGTTTTATCTAGAACCAGCCGGGACTATGTCCCACCCAGCCTGCCACCTTAGCCAGGCCCCAGCCCAGTCCGAATGTCGTTTCCCAGGGTTTAATTATGGGAGTTGAGTGTGAGACTTGAAGACTCTTGAGCATGTCTCTCCGTAAAGGACGACTCATTGTGTTTATAAGTGGAGCAGCCTCGGGGAATACAAGGGTTTCCAAAGAATTCTCTCAGAAATTCCAGTGTCCAGTTAGTGTTTCTAATTTCAGTTCCCAGCCAAGGAGATGATGGTACAGTTTCACAAGCTGATTGGCCGCATGTGCTCACCTTTGCTGGGTCCCAGAGAGACTAATAAGGCAAGCCTGCCTCACAGAGACCCTCGCAGCAGCTCTTAGTGAGAGGTCCCAGGGACCCCTTGTCCCTCAGGCATCCTTCTCTCAGGAGCTGGTTATTGCCCACTGCATCCTGCTTTACTCGTCCCTCGGATCTCTGAACAGCACAGATCAGAAGGTACTGGGCCTGCGTCTCTAGAATGTAGTAAGGTTCTCTTGAGCCCCTGCTTGCAGCTCTACATCGGCTACAGCGTGTGTAAGAATTGCCCCCAATACAACTGTTTTTTAATAAAAGCATACGTGATATTATACCTCTAAAGTAAGATTAGTTTATGAAGTGCCATTGAGGGTAGTTATGGGAGGATTCCTGTTCAGCGTTGGGGTTGTATCTTAAACCATCAGTCTAGCTAGAGAAAACAGCACCTGAAAAAAAAATCAACAGGCTCAAAATGGGAATCTCACAGGTTTGATGGGAATTGTGAGTAATTCTGCTGCAGCAAAGTATCCTTAAAAGGGAGCAGGTGCACAAAAGTTTTTTGTTTGTTTGTTTTTAAGAAAATGGGTCAGCCATAGGAGTTTTAATATAGTGGTAATGCACACCATTAAGCCTTGTGCCTCAGAGCATAAATCTAGTAGCTGTCTACAAAGGGGCCTGGGGATGGAAAGGCCTAGGGGCAGCAGTTGGAGGAATTTTGGGATTGCTTTTGAGTTAGAGTTCATGCTAAGCTGGGTAAGCTAAGGCAGTGAGACCAAGTGAGACCAGAGGAAAGGGCTGGGCGAAGGGAGAGAGAGGGGCATGGGAGGGGGAAGTGGAGAGTTTGACGGTTGTGGAGAGAAGCAGCAGTGCACTCCCACGTGATAGGAAGGGCTTGGCACAGTTGCTCTGTTTAACAGGAGGCCACGTTTGGTTTAGGAAGGAAGGTAATTAGTTAAGCTTTGGGCACATCGAGTGATAAACTGCTGTGAACAGAAGGGTTTCCTGCTCAGGGCTAGAAATGTCACGCATGCTCCTCAGGGAGGTGAGAGCATTGGGTTATTTGGGGTTTTTTTTTTTTTTCTTTTTTTTCAGAGCTGGGGACCGAACCCAGGACCTTGTGCTTGCTAGGCAAGTGCTCTACCACTGAGCTAAATCCCCAACCCCGCTTGCTTGCTTTTTTTAAGAGAGAGGGAGTGGACTAGTACAAGTGCCCAGGGAGACCTAGTGGTATCAGGTCACAGTGGTGCTGGAATTACAGGTGGCTATGTGAGCCTCTCGGAGCAACGTGGACAGGAAGAACCAATCCTCTTGCTCTAACCAATAAGTCAGCCTGTAGACTTCAATTTAGTATCCTATGGAGTAGAGGATTCAACGTCATATCGTGGGAGAAGATCAGAGTGATGTGATGACTCGTGGACCAGTGCTTGTGAGGCTGCTCCTTGAGAAGGGGGACATATCCAGGCAGCTAGTGATGGGGGAGAAGGGAGGTCAGAGGGACCATGTTTCGGGGACTGTCGATAGGGCAAACAAGTGACTAGTGGGTTTGGAAACTTGAAGTCAGTCACAACTTTTAAGCAGTTTTTATTTGAAGAACTAGTAGAATACTTAATTTTCAGAAGACTTCGACTTGAGAAGATGGTTTTCCTTGGTAACTCAAGTTGTTCTTGAACAGTTGTCATAGATACAGAGAGTGGAATTCAAGCAAGAGTGAGAAGAATCTTTTAAGAACCTTTCTCACAGGCTTAGAGAAAACATCAAATCAAACAAACACACAGTCCCTCCCCCTCCCCAGCGAAAAATAAAAGTTCTGTTTTCTTGGAGTAGCACCTGATGCTATGTGTTTGAATAAATGATAGCCTTTAGTTACCATTGTCCGAAAGGGGCTGCTATTTTTAGAATAAGGAAGCAAAGGAACTATGTGGATGACTAAGGGAAAGGGTCATTTAGATGCTTCGGGTGCAGAGTAATTCAGGGGATCTAGAATAAATACTGTGGGTAAAGCAAGATCGGTTCTCCTGGGGAAAGGACCAGGCACAGTTCTCTGGATTAGTGACAAGAATGAGCCTTGAGCTTCAGTAACAGAAGGGAGAGACATCTGTGGAGGACCATTGGAGGCCTCTCATGAAATCACAGGAGATCCCAGCAGCAGGTATCTGTGAGGGCAAGAAGAGATAAGGGAGAATTATTTCACATCAAGAACTGTTCTAAGCAATTTGAATAATCTCTTCTTAACCCTTGTGAAAACTCAGTGTATGTTCTCGTGTTCACGGTTTTCATATGAAGTCAAAAGTTAGGTAACTTTCCCAGAGGCTGGTATCAGCTGGTAATGGAAGGTCTGGGATTCAGAGCTAGCCTGTCTGCCCTCCAATGCCTGTGTTCCTACTGTGAGAGGACCACTAGTTTCAGGTCTAGCCCTGTATCACCTCAGGATGAGATCTTTGAGGGAGGTACATCTGCCCATCAGAGAAGGATCCTTTAATACACCGGTTCTCAACCTTCCTAATGCTGTGACCCTTTTATACAGTTCCTCGAGTTATGGTGACCCCAACCATAAACTTATCTTCGTTACTACTTCATTGCTGTAATGTCGCTGCCGTTATGAATCCCAGTGTAAATATCTGATAGCAGGATGGGCTTAGGTGACCCCTGTAAAAGGGTGGTTCAACCCCTAAAGAGTCTCGACCACGGGTTGAAAGCTGGTGCTCTAGGTGAGAAATTGGGGTGTAGCAAACCGTGGACCCACAAGTCTGACGGAAGTAAGAAGATAAATGGACAGAAAACATTACAGGGAGAAAAGGTGCAGGAGACAAGAGGCCTCCGGCCAACAGCTGACTGGAGACAGGAGGGAGGCAAAGGAGGGTTCTGACTTCACCAGGAGAGCTGTTGGCTTGGCTCAACTTGGTAGTGGCAATGACTAAAGGGTCAGTGTCTGCAGTTGCTGTGATGCCTACGGTGCCACTCTGGCCTAGTGACAAGGTCCTAGGTAGCCACACACATAAGCTCACGTCGTGCTCTGGTATTTAAGTCCCATTCTAACTCAAATGGCTTGTTGAGAGGCTGTCTTAGGATCCAGGCATCTTTAAAGGCAAAGGGAAAAGCATATATCACGTTAATTTCTTCCCACCTAATAAGGCTGTTTACATTTAGTAATTTGCCTCCATTAAATAGCATTTAGCCCTGTCTTGTTACCTGCGCACACGGGAACAAGATAACGTTAAAAGGACTATTCCGAGCATAGGGAATAGAAAGGACGGATGGAAGAAACGCCTCTCCTCTTACAGTTCTGTTCTCATGTAGAAGAGAGGACGTTACCGACATAGGGGACGTGTTGCATATTTAATGGTTATTAACACAGAGAGAAAAGGTGAAGCAGGGCGAAGAGCAGCAGGTGCCACAATAAGAGCTTATGTGGAGGAAGATTCTAAGAGCGCTTGCCTGAGAAGGGGGTTGTGCACAGCCTGGAGGTGGGCAGAAGGCAGCGGGCCTCCTGGAACAATGTCCCAGCAGAGCACACAATGTCCCAGCAGAGCAACAAGCTCTCTGGCGGGAGCTTACCTGGCAAGTTCACGAACAGCAGAGTCTGCTATCGATGCACTGGAAATGCAGGAGTCAAGGTTGAGTCAGATCCTCCTCCAACCCCAGAAGCTCCCTCAGCTGCTGTCAAGGCATTTACAAATGAGAGACATCCCAATGCTTTGTTTGCTTCTGACCTTTAACATGGGAAGGTGTGAGCATGTATTCACACAACCCTGTGGTGAGCCCTTGTGCTAATCACCCAGTTCTAACCATTTTTCACTTTGGGAATTTTGAGCTGAGGAGCGATAACTTAGCATGTCCTGACTCGAACAGAACCCCTCAGAACAGGGCCTGAGGGGCAGGCAGGAAGCCAGGGAGAAGCCCGGGAGGCTGAGAAGGGTTTATTTGGGGCTTCTTTTGAAGACCTGGCTTGATTTTGTTTTCTAACATCTTCAAAAGAAGAATTGGGAAGGCAAATCGTGTAGTAAGGAGATTAAAGTGATCGAAAAGAAGCCAAGCAGGCAGCACTGTCCATGCTTCATTTTCTGTTTAAACCTGGACCCAGCTGGCAGAGGGCTGGCACAAGTGAGTATTTCTAACACCGCCCATCCACGAATTCCAAGCTGCACTCTATGTTCTTTGCAGTCGTGGATTACTAAGCCACACAAAGGTGAGGATTTGTCACATGTTACCGAAGCATTGAGACCTAACTGTGCCTGAGGTACTAAGGGGAGCTTGGCCTCTAGACATTTATGATGCGTGTGACAAACTCGAAAACTAAAAGGAAACCAAGAAGGAAGAAGGGAGCCCTGAATCAAAGTATGATGAGATGAAACTTTGAGAGCAGGGGTGTACGCAGGCAGAGGTCAGAGCAGGGGTGTATGCAGGCAGAGGTCAGAGCAGGGGTGTGTGCAGGCAGAGGTTTTATCCGCCTGCTCTGACTGAAACCCTCCTACCCGGGTGATAGTTTGCCCTTGTGGTCGCAGCCTGACTCCTGAGCGAAATGTGCTGTTGATCACACTAGTAGGGAGTGTCAGAAATAGTGCAAATCCAGGGACCCTGCTGAAGAAGTAACTGTGCCATCCATCACAGTGAGTGAATCAAAGAGGCTGTCGTGCATCCTGCCTCCTGCTCTGCAGTACCACACCAGTATTGGGAGGGCTAAGAACGCTGTCCACAGCGTTCTGCCTCTTGGCTCCCTCTCAGAAGGTTCCATGACTTGCTCAGTCTGTCTGGACTTGCCTTCTGATCTGCAGGGTAGGGTACTAGTGCCAACCGTACCTATCTCAGGGTCATCAGAAGGCCCAAGATGATCTCCACAGATAAGAGGGAAGGGGGGAAGCTCCGTGGTGCCAGACCCTATGCCGGAGTCGCAGTACGCTGCCAGCGAATGTAGACACGAAGCATGAGGTCAGCGTAAGATTGCAGAGCTGGGATTTGACCCTGGATTAGATCAACTCAGCATCGCTGTCTTAGTGAGGCCAGACCCATGCCGTGAGTGCTTTCTATGCTGTCAGCTGTAATCTCATTTAGCTAGCTCGGTCTATGCTTCCTGGTTGCACAAATAAATAATAGAGAACAGTCAACTGGCTCCCTGTCACCCTTGAGAGGACATGCATTATTCAAATAATAGACCACTTCACCTCCCTCCCTTCCTCCCTCCTTCCTTATAGTTTGACTTTCCCGGAGAAGAGTAAGTGCCGTGGTTTAGGGATAACTGTAGCATTTTTTTTATTTAAATGGGAAAGACTTTCAGGAAGACAAGGGAACTCTTGCTCCTTCTCACACCTGGTGTGAGGCCTTTCTCACGATACACCTCACCCGTGCCAACAAACAAGCAGGCGTTTCTGTAACTGTGCCCGTGCTCAGGTCAGCACAGTAGAGCCACAGCTCTCTACAGCTAGGTAGACAGAGAAAAATGACTGAGCCAAGCGGTGCCATGCAAGCGTGAATAGGCTTTGGGGGAGGCGATGGCAGACACAAGTTGAGGGTGCCACCACCTTACCACAAATCACGTTACTTCAGCCTGCACAGTACTGGTTCTTTCCCCAGGGGAATGGGGTGTCACTACTGACCCCACATGGCTCTTGTGGGGACTTGTCTCGCCTCTTTTGTAAAAGTAGAATATACACATAGACACAGATGAACACATGCTCTGGGAAATTAACAAGCAAGAGAAGTAAGACATTATTAACCCTTGCTAGCCAGGTATATATCATTTCCCTACCCTGCGTCCTCCATGATGGGCTAACATAGTGAGGAAGGTGTCATGAAGACAGGCTTAGGTCTTCTCGTTAAAGAATGGGTACCATCCTCAGCGGGAAACGGAGGAAACACTGGCTATTTGGTGCAACTGCTCGAAGGAACTCCTGTGCAGGGTCAGTGAGCAAGGGCGGGGGTTGGGGGAGCACCGAGAGCACCATGCGTGCTCTCGACCCACCAAGAATGCCTGCCAAGCCACCTCATCCTCCACCTGCCCCTCTTACTCAGCTCAACTCCGCCTTAAGTCTCAGTCCCCGTTAGTTACACCGAAGCTCTCCCTCACTTC
Organism: Rattus norvegicus; assembly: GCF_021556685.1. NCBI lineage: Eukaryota > Metazoa > Chordata > Mammalia > Rodentia > Muridae > Rattus > Rattus norvegicus. The sequence goes on along the minus strand of NC_141535.1, from coordinate 226,314,160 downwards.
CCAACTGAGTATGTAATGGGACTTGTTCTGAACTAGGTGGAGCCTGCACTCTCTGACCTTCTACAGTGTGGAGCTCTTAGAAGGGGGCTTACTTAACAAACATGTACAAAATAAACTGGTGAACTTTAGTTCTTGAAATAATGGGTTGGATAAGAGACAGTTTATATCTGGGATTATTGATACCATCAGGAGCCAAGTGTTGTCTTAACCCGTTTAATCTTAAAACAGTCCTGTGGCATCGTGCCGTCAATTCGATTTTAAAGGTGGGGAAGCTGACACGTGTCATTCCCCAGCAGCTGCAGGATTTGAGCCCAACTCTGAGAGATGGTAGCCTAACCGTGACCTGCTGTGGTAAAGGGCAGAGTTGGGTTCGCAAGCAGAGCCAGGCCTGTGAAACCTTGAGGACGTTCGAAAGAAAACCAGCAAAGAAGAATGGTTTTATGCGTGCTGTCTTACGTCTATGCTGCTTCTGCTTTCTGTCGAAGTACTTGAGCCAAATGTACCCAAAGAGCAAACTGACTTTTGAAACTCTGATTCTGAGGAAGTTCTAGGCCACTTATCTCTTCTTGTAACCCCTCTGAAGAAGAAGCAGCATGTGCTTTTCCACAGTAGATCAGGGCTCTCCGAGGTAAAAGTATGTGGCTGGCTAAGAGGGCCATCCCTGAGCCCATGACTTGTAGTTCTTCCTCCAAAAGTAGCCATGACCCCTGGACCCAGAATTCTACAAGAGTTTTCCTTCACCAGGGAAGGCCAAGGAAGTCTGATTGTCCCCAAGAGTGGCAGCTGACACTAGAATAGCATAGTATTTTCTAGAAAAATAAAACATAGCCAAAGAAAAGGTAAATGTATTTATAGAAAACAAAACATTGCAACGTAGAAAAAAAAAAGTCCCCTTAGACTAGAAGTGGGCCAAGCATTTTCCAGCCACTCGCTTCAAATGGACATTTTAAGCATCGTCTTGGGCAGGTGTATCATTCCAGGCCCCCAAAGTGAGGGCGTAACTGACAGTAATGACCGAGATAACAACCCTGGAGGGTTATCCTCTCCTCGGCTGCACGTGCTGTGAAGACTCTTGCCTTTGAGGGTATATATTCCTCACTACCGCTCCTTGAACGGGTGAAGAGAGCACGCCAGGTCACACAGTGTGGAGCCATTCCCCGGCCCCCAGCCAGCCTAGCCTGTCTCTGGAGTCCATATTCTTGCCATTCTGAGCAGTTGACCATGCAGGGCGGCGCCTTTGGCTTCTTCCCTGTGCCTGAGTGCTTATGATGCACGTCAGAGTCTCTGTTCAGAGTCTACTCTCAGAAAGTCCTTCCTGGTAAACACAGTTGCCCTCTATAAACCTTATCTTCAAGAGACCATTCTTTGGAGACTTAATACCTTCCATTCCTTTCCCAGAATAAATTTCTAAATTGGTAGTGAACACCTCTTGGCCACTGTGGCATGATAAAAGATGGCTCCCCCAAGAAGTGATTGCCGAGGTCGGCCTGTGCCATACAGCTGTCCTCACACTTCAGGCTTTTTCTCTCTCAGATGGTGTCTTGGAAAGTACAGAGAGCCCAGGGACCTCCCTGTTTTCATTCTGTGGTCTGTGTAAAAACCAAGTGCTGCCATCCTGACTTGCACTCTTTCAGATGGATCAAATGGCACATTAGTCACTGTCAGATCTTTCAGGTCCCTCACCTCAGAGTCATCCCAGTTCCTCATTCTTGCCACCCTTCAACCATGAAGCTAGTAGTAAGAAAAAACAAGAGAGTGCTTTTTGAACGCACCTCCCACCTCTTTCCGTCAGTGCCAGTGACTAACTACCCTGTCACTGTACCTTCAGAAGGCCTGGATTCCAAAGTGGCTGGCCCTCCTCGCTGAGGTCTTTCTGCTTAGGTGAAAAGCCTGCCTGATTTCGCCCAAGTGAAGCGCTTCCTCGAGCCTCTCTGTGCTGCGTTCCCTATGCACGCTGTCAGTTAAACGTGAACTCACCTGAGTCGGTGTCTCTGCAGATCACCAGCGGGCCGACGTGATCATCCAGGGATAGAATCAGCAGTTCAGGGACTACGTAGGAAGAGCGTCGTCAACCTTGACACAAAACCAGAACTCTATACTCCTTGTCCCACATTTAAATGGGAAAGTGTTTGGCCTATGCAGAAAGACTACTTGATAAATTCACTTCATTTTAATATCAGAAAGAGTTTTAAGTTCTGTCCCTTGGGATAATCAAGGTTAAAGTTCGTATAAAACCTTCCTCTGAATTAGGTCACTCTGTAACTGTGGGAACGCAGTCCTGCTGATGGCTTTACCCCTCTGTAAGAAATAAGTCCCTGTCCATTCTATGTTGTGATGGCTGAGAAGTAAATTATACAGAATTAAGGTTTGCTTGTCCCATGGTTTGAAGCCTGGGAGGCTTCAGATTGTTGGTCAGCCACATCTGATGGGAACTCGGCAGCCTAGAACCAGACAGGAAATTACATAACAGGAGAAGCCATCTTGGCTTAAGTATCTCTTCCTCTTTGTATAACTTACAGCTCCATGATGAGAGGCTGGCTCTTATGGCGTATTTGACTTTACCTCCTAAAGATCCACTTCCGGACACCGTAACTGGATTAAGTTTCTAGGCTCGAAATATCTCATGAGTCGTGGGGTGGATTCAGAAGCAACCCATTATAATGTTGCATCAGGGTTCAGACAGGGAGGCCTCCTTGAGGAGTCTAGGGCAGCTGCCTAGCTGCAGAAGGGGGACCATTGTTCAGGGCTACAGTATCTCTTCTCCATACTCTTTGGGGAGTAACAGCAGCAGTGATCAGCTTCTCAGCTCTGACCATCAAAGGTTACATTGAGGAAAATCCACATTGAGAAAAAGCTGCAGAGTCCTCACTCAGTGGAGTCCGAGCCCAGCTGATAGCAAGATTAGAAGTGAGCTGGCTGAGGAAGGCTGTGTGTCTTCACAAGAAGCATTATGAGCAGACACAGGCTCTTCACGGGAACATTTACATTTATCCAGAGAGACAATGCAGGGTTTATGGGATGCTCTGACTTAATAGAATTCAGAATGGGACCATGATGGCTCTGGGCTTTTCATGGTGTGATTTTCACATTGGGCCTTCTTGGGGAAACGTTCTGTACTGCGGAAGTCAGGATGGTCAACTAGACAAGAAAGACTTCATCATCTCCTCTGTTCTGTCCTGCCCATTGCTGCTTTTGTCACGTTAAAAAATACACAAGTAAAACAATCGCCTCGCATGGAAAACAAGCTGAACAACCAAATGTGAAACCTACAAGTTTTTAGTTAGGAAGTTTGCTTTTCTATTTAAGAAACTCACAAAAGGCCTGAACATATACAGTCTAAGTGTCAGAGCCCATGGCTGAGAAAACTACTAAAGACTAGTTAGGTGATGTGGGCCAAGCCATGGGCTTAAGCCATCAAAAACAGCCTTCAGAGCCAAGTCCCTGAACAAGATTACCTTTCTGGCCTAATCACATGACAAGGAGTTAGGACTCACTGTTTGTCTTTTTTACTTCCTCAGTCACCCGGTCCCTCCCCGTGCATGGTTTACCCAGTTTTTGCCTCCAAAAATCATGACAAGGTTTCAGAGAAGAAACGGTGTTGGTTAGTAAGGAGGGCCTACATAAGGACCCATGTGACAGTCCTATCTAACGAGACACACTGTTTTCAATGGCTTGTTTCCCAGATATATACGCAACCCCCACTAACATTTTGATTCATTTCCATCCTGTCATGTGTTCATTGTATATTTTAAGTTGAGCTATAGTCAAATGTTATATTTATGCTTATTGGTTCCATGTTATAATTAGGTCAGATATACTAACTATTAAAAATGTGCTTCTCGTATAGATTTGCAACTATGTGGGGCCTGCAAAGGTTATCGTTCAGTTGGTCACAAATGGAAAAAATATTCACCTGCACGCCCACAGCCTGGTGGGCAAGCACTGTGAGGACGGCATATGCACCGTGACAGCAGGACCCAAGGACATGGTGGTTGGGTAAGTGGGGTGTGTGGTATGAAGGGACTGGAAACAGGAGGACTTGGAACACGGGGATGTGAGATCCATACGCTCCTTTTATTGTGGACCTGGGCAAGGCCTGAGAGGGTCTCAAACACACCCAACTTCCAAAGCCAGGAGTATGTGTGAACTCTCATCTGAACTCCTGAGGAAACAGAGGTGACCAGATATCTGCACTGCCTGAGACAGTCCTTGCCTCTGTAGTCTTGACCTCTCAAGGATGGATGGCTGAGTTTGGACAGTGTTATAGTTATGGGCCCTGACCTAAGAGACATTTGTGCCACAACCACCTTAACTGTATAGAAATGACTGCCATGTAGAGGCTTTTGCTTCCTTGGAACAGCATCTCCACTATAGTTTAAGCTTCCTTTGAGCTCACACACATCCTGCTTTCTCTACCTCCCCAGTGTTTAGGTACTGGGATTAGAGATAGGCACCACCACAGCCAGCTCTGATTTCTGCCTGTTTGTGGTTCCCTTACAAGAGTTCTAGTGGGAATTTAAGACATGAAGCAGAGAAGTAAACGGTGTTTCAACTCTGTACTACTTAAAAAAATGTGTGCAGACTAAGTAACCAAGAAATGCAAGTTGGTTTGAGCATTCATTGATCTGGAAATCAAAATGAGTGTATTCATTCAAGGTCAGTCTAATATAACCATTTTTAGTGATTGAGATTTTACAGAAGTAATTTTACTTCAAAAGAATCACAAAATATTTTACTAAGACATGATTATGGGCTGAGGGTAAACGAGTCTAGTTTGCAAGTGTGAAGGCCCAAGTTCAAACCTCCCGACCTCTCATCAAAGCCCTGTGCAGAGCATGAGTATCTATACCTCCAGCTCTTACAGGGTAACGGGAGGCAAAGGTAGGGGGCTCCCTGGAATCTCCTGTGACAGCTCGCCTGGTGCGATGACAAACACCAAACAGATCCCATCTCAAACCTGAAGTTCTCCTTGGACCTCTCCATGCACTCCACAGCACATAGACTTCTGCATTCACACACACACACACACACACACACACACACACACACACACACACACATATAGACACACATAAAATAAGGACATTCACTGTGCTAGGGTTTTATATTTTATTATCCTGAAACACTCAAATAGCAGACAGTGTAGTGACTTAAAGAGCAAACACTGCTGTAAGCAATCAGTCATCTCAAACACAGATAACTCCTACTTTCTGGATTCTTACATAGCAAACAGGATGGCTCGGTGTGTGAGTGCCCTTTCCCCAGCCTGAGTCCTGTAACACACTTGTCAGGAGAGAACCAACGTCCACAAATCATCCTCTGACCTCCGCATACAATAATATACATGCACACACACACACACACACACAAAAAAAAATACACACACACATGCACACACACATCACACACACAAATACACACACATGCACACACACATCACACACACACACATCACATACATGCACACACACACATCACATACATGCACACACAAATAGATACATCACACACAAACACACACAAACACACACACATCCCCCCCCACACACACACATACAAACACACAAACACACATATGCACACACACACTCACACACACATACAAACACATACACACACACAAACACACATACACACACACTCACACATGCACACAAACACACACACATCACACACACATATACACACATACAGACACACACACAAATATACACACACATGCACACACATCACATACACACAGACACACACAGACACATGCACACACACAAACACACACACATAAAATGTAATAAATAATTTTTAAATAAAAAAGTTAACTAAAATAATTTTAAAAAGCAAAAGGTAAGAGCTGGGGAGACGGGTCAGTGGCTAAAGTATTTGCAATGCAAACTTTAGGGCCTGAGTTCAGAGCTCCAGCACCCGCATGAAAATCCAGGTGTTAAAAAACAAACTAATAAATAAAATAAAAGTAGGAAAAGGTAAGGCAGGGTGACTCACACCTTTACGCGCAGCACTCGGGAGGCAGAGGCAGGAGGATCTGTGAGTTCGAGGCCAGCCTGGCCTACAGAGTGAGGTCCAGGACAGCCAGGGCTACACAGAGAGGTTCTGTCTCACTGCCCCCCCATCCCAATGCCTGGCAACAGGGAAAGAGGATCCTTGAGGCTCACAAGCCAGTCAGGAAGCACTAGGTCCAGCAGATGGCCCTGTCTCAAAAACGAGTTAGAGAAAGGATTGAGGGCACTTTCCTGCCTGTGCTCTGTGCTCACATGCAGAGACATTTTTGTTAACTTTATTTAATTGTGGACAACAGCATTCAGAGTTCTCTAATGTTAGATCAGGTAGTGTCTGTGAAGATCCCAGCAAGAGTGTGCTTTTTATGTGAAGAAAGGGATGGCCTAACCACCGCTGATGAAGGCTGACTCTGCTATTTGAGTCAAGCGTTCTTGAGTGGTTCAGCTTTCAGATTCCCAGGTATTTCGTGGACAGGGAAGCTGTCCAAGTGTGAAAGGCCTAGAGAACGGGAGCTTTCCCTGAAGTCACTAAACACTGGTGGGTTCTGATGTTAGGGGGGAAACTGCAGGAAGCTAAAGCTGACTCCCGTGCACTCTGACTTGTCTCAGCACCTCCTGGGTGTCCTGCTTCTCAGTCTGTCACAATCGGTGCCCTTCTAGCTCCTGCCTGGCTTGCAAGAGTTGACATGCAGGGGGGCTGTCAGTCAGTTTTAGACAACTGGTCCGTTAGTGTTTTTCCTGACTTGCCGCGGCATTGCCTATCTCTTCGAAGCATTTACGTTCTTTTCATCTTGTTCAATCCATCTTATAAGTGTGTGTTCTTAAGGAAATTATCCATGAACCTTTCTATTGGTAATTCCATCAGTAACATTTATGATTATGAAACTTGCAGAGTGTTGCTTCTCTGTTGGGTTCAGTAATCTTCCATGATTGAGAAGAGACGGGTGGTGGCTGTGTCTGCTGCTCTGTGGTAGAGGGCCTGCCTAGCATGCACAAGGCATGCTGGGTTGCTTCCCAGCGGCACCACACCAGTAAAAAGAACTCATGGTTGTTTATGCTGGAGCCTAGGCTGCAGCAATGGAGGTAATCCAGTATCTGTAAGCTGAGCGGGAGATCCGTCAGTGTCTCTTAGTGTAGCGGGGTATGCAGCTCTAGAGTTGAATACATTTTTCATTGATTTGGCAAACATTTTTAACATCTAATTCCTGGGTTTGCTCCCTGTGGCTTGATCTAGTCATAGCCGGATTTTCTAAGGTCAGGAAAGTTCTCAGAGAGATGTCATCAAGGAGATGCTGGGTAAGCAGATAGCCACAGTGGCTTTTCTCTCCAAAGGATTTCTCACTGTAGAATGCCTGCAGTCACTTTCCCGTTTGGTATTTGGCTGAGAGAATTCTGCTCACGGCATCTCCCAAAAGACACCATTTCCTTCCTGATGCCCTCGGCCCTGTGTCTAACACTGACCTACATCTTGTACTTTTTCTTCTTTTCCTCTTGGATGTAAAAGCAGCCTGGAGGTCAGAGCTGTTCTGCTTCTGTCACTGTGCACAACAGAAACGGGGTCAAGTCTCATGACTTTCTAAAGACTTGAATTCCTTTTCTTAACAAATCAGAAAGGACACCCTCTAGACCAAGCCCACATTAGGTAATGTTATAAAATGGCATGAGTAAACTTGTCACCATCTCTCCATGGTATGACATCGGTTGTTTTATTTAGTCCTGACTTGTAGGCAAGAAGTTTAGGAAGGCAGCCAAAGGTATTTCTTAGACTTGTCAATACTAGAAATAGAACCAAGATAATCTGTTTCCAATAATACAGATTAGACTGAATATAGATTCACAAATAAGGCACCAATCCAAAATATCAAATATGTAAAAATGACACCCAGAAGACACATAGCTTTGAACACATCCAAACCAAAAATGTCCCCTTGGTTTACACTGTCTTGCACACCTTCTTCTCTGTTTCAAGTATCAATAAGTTTAGTTTCTATTTTTCAAAATTATTTTATCAGTATTAGAACTATCATCTCTTAGAGTTTTATTATGGGTTTGATTGTTTTAATATAGTGTCATTAACTTTAGTTAGCTTTCATTGGTCCTCTTGTCTTATCTACTTAGACTTCACTGTCTTTCTTAACTCAAAAAATAATAATAATAATCCTGCTTGGTATTTTAATTTGACCTATAATGTTAATATTTTTTATCAACATTCTAGTTCTCTGAAATTTTTCGTTCTGTGGGAAATGCGTGTGTTTCTACTTTGCTGCCGGCCACGTCCACCAAAAGACACCACACCCTGTTTATTTCCTGGCAACCTGGGTTGAAAGAGATGTACGGTTCTCTTTCTTTCCCCCTCCCAACTAATTTGTGTAGCATATAGCAGTTGGTAAGCACTAGAGCAGAAGTTCTCTCAACCTGTTGGCTGCAACCCCTTTGGGTGTCGAATGGTCTTTTCACAGAGCTTGCCTATGACCATAGAAAAACACAGAAGTTTATATTAAGATTTATAACATTGACAAAGTCACAGTTATGAAGTAGCCATGAAAATAATTTTATGGTTGGGAGTCAGTACAGCATGAGGAACTGTATTAGAGGGTCACAGCATGAGGAAGGCTGAGAACCAGTGCTCTAGATGATATGTAGATATAAGAACACACAGGTGAACCTTTGGGCTCCCTCAGGAGGACTGCTACATTAAATTACTGTTTTACAGATCCAAACTAATTGGTCATTTTGTGTAGCTAAACACTGACCCACAGAAGAGATGCTGGCTGGAGCAGATTGGACAAATATGGACTTAGGTTAGAGGTGTGTCATTCCCACTTGGTGTGTGCACTGTGAGTCGAGACTGCTTTCGAATCCTGTGAAATCAAGGTCTAAGTCTTAAAACACCAAAGGCCAAAGAGGGGCCACTTGTGAGCTCCAACCCAGTGTTAGACTCCATCAAAACTTCAGCAATAGCTTCCAGATGATGATGATGGTGGTGGTGGTGGTGATGGTGATGGTGGTGGTGGTGGTGATGATGATGATGATGATGATGATGATGAGGTGATGGTGATGATGATAGTGATAATGATGATGATGATGATGATAGTAGTGGTGGTGATGGTGATGATGATGATGATGATATCTGGTCTACTGCACCAGGTTTATTGGTGGCTACAGGTTCAGGTCAGCCTGGGTCACTTCATATAAAACTGATGCCATCCTCCATCCCAGAGAATGTGATTTCACAGAGCACTGTATAGCCTCAGCACTCCTCAGAGTTAACTGACAGGTTTGTTTTAAAAATTCAGATTCCAAGGGTTTGGAAAAAGCCCCAGGTTTTTAGTAAATCCTAAAATAATGCCAGTGTTGCTTGTCTAAAGACAAGCCCGTGTTTTGACCGTGAGAGTAAGAAGCAAGGTTGTGGTTTCAGCCCTTTTACTAGTGGATATAGCCTTTCTGTTTTTAAAATGTCATTGCTGCAATATTCCTCCTCTCAAACGTTCATTTCTGTGAATTTTGATAATCAGGTGACTACTCCCATTAAGAACGCAGTGGTTCCTGAGCCCAGAATCTCCTTAGTGCCTCTTTGTATTCAGCTCCTGCCCTCCACTTCACCGAAGGTCTTCACACATACACATGAGGTTTCCTTAACTATGGTTTTGCCTTTTCAGAATTGCACACCATAGAGTCATACAATGCAAAGCCTTTAGAGTAAAGCCTTTCCCTCAGCACCGGGCACGTAAGCCCTCCATGTTGTTGCTCTGTGAATCTGCCCTCGCTTCCTCTGGTCACTATGGCATGACATTGTACTGATGCCTACAATGCGTTACCCACATGTCTGTTCAAGGACATCTGGTTCTCTCCGGGTAGTGAAGATAAGGCGCTTTGTTTGTGAGCCTACGTTCTCATTTCCCTTGGGTAAATATTGAGGAACAGAATGACAAAGATACAGGCTACAGAAATGATACTCACCAGAACGTGCCACGTCCTTTTCCGAAGTGGCTAAAGCACTGTGTATTCCTCATATACTCGTATTCGCCATGCCAATAACAGCCTACTCTCATTCTCTTTGACATTTTATTGTAAACACCTCAAATATTTTCAAAGTAAAAGAATATCATAACGAGTTGCCCATAACCCAGCACCAACAATGAAGTATTACGTTTCCAAACTTGATTAAATACATTCTTATACCTGGGTATCTTTTGGCCACTGCTATCTAACTGTATTATGATAGGAGGATAGTTTATATAACTTGTATCATTTTAAACTGACTGATGCCTGTTTTATGGCTAAGAAAACAATCACTGTTATTTTAACAGTGTGCCCACTGTCGACTGGTAGCGTAGATGGTCCGTAAATGTCAGCTGGGCCCAGGAGCTAGAGTGTTAGTCTAGTCTTATATCCTTATAGCTTTTTGTGTATTAATTCTGTCCATGCCAGAGAGGGATGTTGGAACCACTGACTCATTTATAGATACGTCTTACTTTTCTTTCATTATTGAAAGATTTTTTTTGCTTCCTACCATGTGGAGCTTTCTGGTACCAGATACATAAATAGTTAGGGTTCTTAAGCTTTCTTGATGAATTGATATTACTGTCAGTACAAAATAATCAATCAATTCCCTTCCATCTTTGCTAATGTCATTGGCTCTCGAACTCCACCTCGGCTGATAATAATACACTGAGCTTGGTGTCACTGTCTGTAAGACGTTCTGTGTTGTATGCATGTGAACTTGCCCTTCCCTGATCCAGGCCTTTTATGCTGTCGTGTCACAGAGTTTACATCTACTTACATTAAAAATTCTACATCTTTTGGGGAATTTTTTTTGTTTTGTGGGGTTTTTATTTCCCTAGACAAAAAAGTAACTTTTATGTAAGTTGTATAAACTAGGGGACTTGAATCTTATACTTACACACATTGGAATTTGCATTGCTCCTCGTCCTGTTTAATAGGTCAAGATTTCTATCAGGTATCATCCTCCCTGACCTGCATCGCTTCTATCTGGTATCTCCTCTCCAGCCTGCATCACTTCTATCTGGTATCTCCTCTCCGGCCTGCATCACTTCTATCTGGTATCTCCTCTCCGGCCTGCATCACTTCTATCTGGTATCTCCTCTCCGGCCTGCATCACTTCTATCTGATATCTCCTCTCCAGCCTGCATCACTTCCCCGTGTTACTGATCTGAGGCTGATGAGTTCCTTTTGGTTTAGGTCTGAAAGTCCTCCCTTCGTCTTCTCTGTTCAAAGGCGGTTTCTGGAGAGCAGAGGATTTTAAGTTGACAATGTGTTCTTTCCTGTCCAGCTTTTATGTTGATTCGCTGTCTTAGGACTTGACCTGTTTCCAGCGAGAGCTCTCGGTGCACCTATCCCAGTCGTACACCTACCCATCCTGGTCCTGCTGTTCCCAGGGTGTGACCGTTGCTCTCAAAGTGTCTCTGACCTCTCTCCAGCCCTGGTTGTGAGCAGTGTGAGTTTCAGTGGATTTGAGAATGGTTTTTCTGTTTAAGTTTGAGCTTTCAGTTCTCTTAGATCTTCAGATTTACGTTTTTGTTAAATCTTAAAACTTTTCAACTGTTAAGTTTCCTGTTCACTATTTTTCTATATGCACCCCCTACCCCCCCACCTGCGCTTCCATTCCTGTTCTCTGTCTTTCCG